>NC_057809.1:593943378-594159410 GCF_018294505.1 Triticum aestivum
CGGCGCGCGAGAGGTTGGAGACGAAAGAAGTGGGGAGATCTAACTGAATTTTGGTAAGTGTTGTATATATAGGAGAGGCCTTTAGTACCGGTTGGAGCCACCAACCGGTACTAAAGGCCAACTTTGGCCAGGCCAAGAGGCGGGAAGAGCAGGCCTTTAGTACCGGTTGGTGGCTCCAACCGGTACTAAAGGGTGGTCTTTAGTACCGGTTGGTGGCTTCAACCGGTACTAAAGGGTGGTCTTTAGTATCGGTTGGAGCCACCAACCGGTACTAAAGGCCTCGCGCTGCCACCCCAAAGTTTAGTCCCACCTCGCCGGGCGAAGGGCAGTCGCACTGGTTTATAAACCCAGCCGCGGCTACCTCTTCGAACTCCTCTATATAGCAGGCTTGTGGGCCTAAACTCTGCGCGCTGCCCTGTGAGTCTGCTGGGCCTTTAAGGCCTGTAATTGCACGACTGTGGCCTAGCAGGCCCACAGGGCAACACCCCAATTTTTTTATAGTTTTTTCTTTTCTGCTTTATTTTCTTCTATTTATTTCTGCGTAGTTTTTTGTATAGTTTTTTCTTTTCTGTTATATTTATTTTCTTCTATTTATTTGTGAGTAGTTTTATTCATCTAGTTTGCCAAAATTCAACATTTTCAGAGTTTATTTTATAGTGATTTTCAATTTCACGGTCATTTTGTGAACGATTGAAAAATAGCAAATATAATTTTTCTTTTCTGCTTTATTTTTTCTTCTATTTATTTCTGAGTAGTTTTTTCTTTTCTGCTATATTTATTTTCTTCTATTTATTTCTGAGTAGTTTTTTTATATAGTTTTTTTTCTTTTCATCTATAGTTTTTTTTCTTTTCTGCTATTTTTTCTTTTCTACAAAACTTGATGGTCAAAGTCTGGAGTTATAACCAAAGTTTAAAAAAAAAGAAATGCCGACGTGCAATTAGTTTTTGCCATAATAGAAGAAGTCCGGAGTTGTAATAAGTTATTAAAAATAAAAAAGAGGTGCAATGCTCGTTAATTTTCTTCAAGCCTTTCGAAATAGTGTAAACTGCACTGCGCGTAGCTCCGTGCAATCTACCATATTTCTGAAGGCTTGAAGCTAAGCAACGTGAGCATTGAGCATCTTCTTTATCGTCTCTGCACTCAGGGCTTATAAACCGCTCCTAGTCCCTCTCTCTTGGCGACGTGGGACTAAAAACAGTTTGCCATAACCTCATTAGTACCGGTTCGTGGTACGAACCGGCACTAAATGATGATGGTGGGGCCATAGCCTGACCGCAGGCTGACACAGCCTCTTTAGTACCGGTTCGTGGCATGAACCGGTACTAAAGGTTCGCCACGAACCGGTGCTATTGATCGCCGCCATGAACCGGTGCTATTGTACACATTAGTGCCGGCTGAAATTCAAACCGGCACTATTGTGCTTCACATTTGACCCTTTTTCTACTAGTGTTGGGTAACCCTATCCCTCTCCGGTGCCTATATAAACCGGAGGGTTTAGTCCGTAGGACAACATACAATCATACCATAGGCTAGCTTCTAGGGTTTAGCCTCTCTGATCTCGTGGTAGATCAACTCTTGTAATACTCATATCATCAAGAACAATCAAGCAGGACGTAGGGTTTTACCTCCATCAAGAGGGCCCAAACCTGGGTAAACATCGTGTCCCTTGCCTCATGTTACCATTCGCCTTAGACGCACAGTTCGGGACCCCCTACCCAAGATCCGCCGGTTTTGACACCACATGGGCAATGCATGCTAGACACACATTTTGCACTACTCTCTTGTCTCTTGACGTTGCTGCTTACTGGTCAAGATGTTCTCCTCCACAAAAAACTAAAAAGGAGCTAGCCAATATTTCCCAGTACTGGAAATATGCAGTCATCCTACTCCACGTAATGTCACCCCCACCCTCCCTATTATTTTGGTTCCGTTTTTGTTTCGCTTTCATACCATGGGGAAAAATCCCAAGACAGTTAATGAGATGTCTTGGCAAAGTTGGTTTGTTTTCTACAACATTCATTCGATTTAGTTTACTATATTTTATTTCGTATAAGCATTATGGTGATGGATAAGTATATGGGTTGTTTGGTTTAAAGAATTGGCCAGTGAGCCGAGCGACCATCCAGTTCCAGCTCTGGACGTGACTCACTTTGAGGAATGGAATGGGTTGCCTAGCATCACCATCTCATCCTTAGTAAAAGCATAAGCCCATACCAGGGATTGGGTCATCCAATGATGGATCAGCTCATCTTGTGGTGAGCTAATTCCTCAAACAATCACACAATCAATACCCTCTTGCTCTGTGACGTGAGATTATAAGATCTTTACTTATTACGCTAGTGCATTTCGTTTTGTCTCCTAATAAAACAGTTTCTGGTATTTGAGCGGCTGAAAGAGCTACTTCTTATAAGCTATAAAGTAAGATAACACTAGACTTCTGGATGACCCCTACGGTGCCATTGCCTCATAGCTGAATAGAAGTTCATGTTGACGTTCATTTTTTATATACATCCCGTGTCAATATTATTGTACTTGCAGGCACTGACTAAGCCAAGTATTTAGATCTTGAATCTCATATGTCCTTCACTATTTACTACAGGTGTTGAATACACACACCACCAGTAACAGCACACTCTGCTCTTCTTTTTTATGAAGCCCCGAACCATAGAACAATCATTTTATGGTAATTTTCATTAATATAAAAAATAGCACAAAAAGAAAAAAAACTACCTATGTAAGTACATGCAAAAATCTGCTGACCAATACCAGCTCTTGGGTACATATATGTAAAGAATCAGAAGCTCAAAGCATACCAATCTTTAAAGCAAGCAACATGCTTGTCCATAATTCTGTGTGTGAGCATATTTAGATCTTGTTTGAGTGCCTCCCAAGACTAAGCGGGAGGATTAGCATTCCTGAAAAAATTCCCATTTCTCTGCATTCATCCAAGGGTGATGATTTACATACTTATAGGTTTGGGCAGCATTTCCATTGCAAGCAAAGTATCTACATAGACTGAAGTTCCTCTCTTTCTGTTTGGGATGAGGGTGTCCTAGTACCTAACAGGAAAGTTGCAACCCCACAGCAGATGCATCAAAGTTTCTTCGCAAAGAGAGAAAAGTCATTCATGAAAAATCCCTTTCTTTTTTTAGCATGGCCCTTCTGTTAATTCTATCATGCAGATGCATCAAACTCTGTTTTTTAAACAAAAAAAATTCTTGCAAAGGCATAGATGGAAAGGAAACTGTTGGTGATCGAGGCACAGACGAGAGACAACACCGGCCTGGAGCATTTTCTTCTGAGGCGGGTGACGAGGGCGACCAGTGTGAATTTTCCTGCAAATTGTTGTGCAAATATGGATATTCCCCTAAATTAAGTGAAACGTTTTCTTTTGAGGGGATGGACAGAATTGAGAGAATCAGTCTTTTTTAGGATTATTGGATTACACTAGAATTGTCCAATATTCTCAATAGATTTTCCATGCTAAATCAAGTTCTTTTGCGGTTTAGATTCTCCAGGTCCAGAGGTCTTCAGAAGCAGCCCAAAAGAATTAGCCCTGTGTTGAAAACAATTGGAATGTGCATCTTATTTCTTATACAGGCAGCTAATTGCGCTGCGTGATTCTTTCTTCTAATGGTGATTGGTGTAGCTAAATGCTTGGATTGCTTCAGGTCTTTATTTCACATGCAATCAGTTAATTATTGTTACGTGATTCTTTTTTCTTTTTGCTTTCTTTTTTGCAAATGATTATGCATTTTGCTGATCCATTGATTATCTGACGACGTTGAAAGTCTTTTTTTGCAGATGACTGACAGGAGATTAGTGAATATAATTGTTGGTTAGTTGCTTTTAAAAATACTGTAAAAATGGTTGGTTGCTTTAAAACATGTTTCTCGTCTTTTTTATACAATAGGTACATTGCCAAACAATTAAGCAATAAATTTTTTACACTTTCTAGTTTAGCATGGCTACTGACTGCGATTATACTCATCAAGAACCACCTACCAGTCAGACTTGGTGAGATCAATTGCTGCTGGCTGGTAGTGGCATATGCATTGCCTTCCCCTGCATGTTCCTCCACCTCCAGTGCACTTTTTTTGAAACGGAGGCAAAAGTTTTGCCTCATCCATTAATTAAGATAGAAAATAGTTTGTTACAAGACACCTAAAAACACGGCATGTGGATTACTCTCGTGAAATAAAACACCCTAGCTTTTTTGCACCGACAACGACCCAAAGGTTGGCCCTCAGTAGAGATGGAGGAGAGCAAGATTGGCACTCTTATGTTTGATGCCCATCACTCCTCCACCGAGTTGAACAAGTGCCGCTACACCCACCGTCTTTGGTCTTTGATCATTGAGAAATACCTCCAGTGCACTGGCCGACGTGCTTTATCCCGTTTCTAAAAAGTCGAGCCGCCCCTCAGCCCTGATTGGATTGGTGCTTCACGGCACAATACCCTGTAAAATATACAGACCTCCGTTGGTTGTTTTTCTTTCCAACTCAAAATTAAGTGTGGCCAGTAAGTGTGGACAGTATTATACACCTATAAAATAAATACAGGTGTATAAAAATACCCCACGCCAAGCGCGGCCTCAAGCTAGCCTCGGCCACGCACGGGCTGGCGTAGAGCGTGTCACCTGGCTACCGCCCACTGGCTAGCACAGAGCCTGCCATGGCCTCTCACTACTACCTCTATATCTCTTTTCCTCTCCCTCCGTCGGACCAAGCCATGGCTATGGTTACCATAAAATGAATAGAAGGGAGCACCTATTTAATGGGTGCCTAATTTTTTCCAAGCCGTTAGATGTGAAATAGACGGCTGGGTGATCTTCTTTAACCTCCCAACCCCCTCCCCACAAACACACCCATGAACAGATCCACTGCACGCAATCAAACCACCGAGCAACGTCGACTAGACCGCAATCACCCTCCCCTGAATCATAACCCATCCCTCTAACCCCCACCTCTAGTTCTTCTCCGGCGCAGGCAACCCCCACCCCAGCACCCGAACCAAAGAACAAACATCTATGAAAACAAACCATATTCACCTTACTCCTATTCACCAACCAAAACTTGTATTGTTTATGATTAATTTATCCATTCCCTTCACTTTAGTTGTTAGTCTACTTTTGACAGCGTACCCCATTGACTCATTTCTATGCATCATTATGGTCTGACAAGAAGCAACTATCAAATTAGCTAGTCGTATTCACCTTGTCCCCTTATGCACACCAACAAGTCATGTTGCCTAACATTGATTTGTTGGTTACCTTGAAACTTTCTCTCGCTCTCCTCACCACATTATTGTTACATGCCATTTTAATCTAAAAATTTGAAAGGATATCATGATACACATTAGCTAAATGCTGGATAGAAATAACACATACTCCATCTTTGGCACATCATTACGGCAGCGCAATCATTTTGGGAGCGCAAAGCCTATGTTGCTTCATTTTCCTGTCATGTTGCCTTTAGCGGTCAATCCACATTAAATAACTAACTAACCCTATTGACTCCTTTCCACGAAACTTATGATTTGATAACAACAAGAACCAATGGTCAATTGTGAAGCCAACCATATGCACCTTGTCCACTCATTAGGAACAACCAACTATTCTTATTTATCATGTTACATGGTTTTAACTACCTCCATTCACAAAATCTCGATATTGTCACGCTCCCAAAAGTTTGTGAAACATATCCTCGCTCCCCTCGCCGCATTCTTGTTGCACATGGTTTCATTCTCCAAACCTGAAATAGGTCTTTTGTTAGAAATTAATCAAAATCTAGGTAAAAACAACACATACCCCACGTCAATCTTCCCATGCAATGACACATAGTGAGCCATATAATTACCCCTATGTACCACCGATGACAGGTCATACATTAACTGCTCCAACCCTTCTTAACCCTTTACTAGCATCTTCCTATTTTTGATAGAAACATACATTAAGTGCTCCAACCCTTCTTAACCCTTTACCAACATCTTCCTATTTTTGATAGAAGTTCTATGGACATGACAACAAACCTACTACACTTTTCTTGCACCATGTCATAGAAATCTAGTCCTGATGTCCATCCTTGACTTTCCACTTATCTCGCTTTCAAAAATCACTTTGCATGGCACTATAATGTCATTTACCTACTCTCATTCGTATCACGCTCCTCCAAAAACATGTGAACCACCCTTACCTCATCCATGTATTAGACTGACCCATGTGAAATTTGTAAAACATGCAAGGATCACATGCTTAGTTTTTGAAGCCACCTAAAAATGCATGCATTCTTAGGATAGCATCATTTATTAATGTGAAAAGATCAATCTAGTTGTAAAATAAAAGTATATCCGCCTTGTCTCCTTGTTGCTTGCAGCTCTAGCCATAAGTCAACATGTGCGGGCCACTTTTCTTTCCTTATGTACACATTCAACATACCCCCTTATAACTGGTATTTTCACACTTCATTTGTCATCCTATTCTCACGATGCTCGACCATGGACATTGAGGCAACCCTACACCTTTCTAGTTTATTTTGTACCTCTATTTACATGTATTCCATAAGAAGAGAAAAATATCAAAGGCAAAATGTCAGAGGACAATATAAATGGTATTTGTTCCATATAATGGAAATGTGTCTACTTATGCTGGATCGCTAGGGATGGTAACACATGGAGGATTGAATCTAAAATCATCTCAATAGTCATAAAGGGATGCATTTATCCTCTGTAGGGTGACTAGTACTTATCGGTTTCACGCTTTCTAACCTTGTTCTTAAGTCTTTCTTCCAAGTGCCATGATGAAATTTAAAGTCTTTATGTGGCTACTTCTTTCTGATAGGTGAAATACATGAAATTTACTCAAGCGGAGACACTTGTGGTAACAACTATTCTTGCATCACATCACTGGTGTACTCGACGAGAGAATTGACCACATCTCATTGCCCATTTAGCATTTCTTGTTTGACACGTCTTCAAATCTAATGGACTCCCAATGCCTTGTGGATTGCTTTGGTACCAAGCTAACATGTAATTTGCTATAACAACAACTTGGCTTATTTGGAAGGTGCACAATAATTTCATTTTCAAAGGTATTAGGCCTTCGAGATCGGGGCAGATAAAAAAGGGACTAAATCCGATCTACTACTCCATAAATCAAGTTATCACAGGACCTTACTGGTTATATTACTTCTATCATAGACTCCTTTTAGTATGCTTCATTTTACTGTTGCTTTCTCCTTTTACGGGTGCCAACCCCCTAATGATAAGGTAGTGGTTACCTATTTCCCCAAGGATCAACGTGGCTTAGGCATGCAAGACTAAGAGGTTGAAAATACCACGCTCCTCAGTAAATGGTGTTCAAGCTTCTTACTAGGGACGAGGCCCTCGCTCTAGTCACATATTCTATTTATAGACCATTCTAATCTTCAAGCACAGAAGTTATACATTAATTAAAAGCAAGGTAAAAATAACACATACCCCAGGTCAATCTGACCATGCAATGTCACATACAGAGCTGGCTAACTATCTATACACTCCTTATGGCCATATCACCAATTGATATTCATAATTTAACAATCGAACCCACCTTACCCATTTACCAACATATTTCTATTTTCACAAGAACTTAGCATGCTAGCAAACCAATCATAGTTTTCTTGCTCTTGTGTCGCAAAATCCTAGTCGTCATGTCTATCCTTGATTTTCCACTTACTTTGAATTTAGAAATCATTATGTGTGGCACTATACTTCATTTTTCCACTCTCATTCTTGCCATGCTACTCCAAAAACATATGAACCATTGCACTTTCCTTCTCCACATCTTAAGCAGATCCATTTGAAATTTGTAGAACATGGAAGAATTGTGTGTTTAGTATTGAATGCGGCCTCAAAACATATACCTTCTTTTGTTCACATAATTTAGCCAATGCAAAAGCCCGATTGTAATCTAAAAGTATATTAACCTTGTATCCTTCTTATCCGCAACTCCAACCATAAGTCATCACTCATATGCCACTTTTCTTTCCTTTTGTACTCATTCGCATTATCCCCTTAACACTTGTATTGTCTCACTCCATGTGCCAGGTTATTCTCCTCATGCTAGGCCACGAACATTTAAGCAATTATGTACCTCTTCCAGTTTCCTTTGCATATCCATTTACCTATACTCCATAAGAGGAGAAATTTTCAAATGTAAAATCTCAAAGGTCAACAAGCAATGGTAATTTGTGCCATATAGTAGAATTGTGCCTACTTATGCTATATTACTAGGGAAGGAAACACACCGAGGGAAGAACATGAAGGTGTCTCTATAGTTGGCAAGGGACACGTTTGTCCTCTAGAGATGAGTGGTTATTAACACCTCATTGGGTTCTAATATGGTTATTTACATGATGTCGCTCTTCCCAGTGCCAAAATTAAGTTGAAATTATTTGGGTGCCTACTTATTTTTGATAGGTTTAATATACCGAATATGTTGAAGAAGATACAATTTAATATTGGTATCAATTATTCTTACACCCTCAGTCTACAACTAATGTTGAAGATGTTGGGGAATGTAGTAATTTCAAAAAAATTCCTACGCACACGCAAGATCATGGTGATGCATAGCAATGAGAGGGGAGAGTACCGTCACGTACCCTCGTAGACCGTAAGCCGAAGCATTATGAAAACGCGGTTGATGTAGTCGTACGTCTTCATGATCCGACCGATCCAAGTACCGAACGCACGGCACCTCCGAGTTCAGCACACGTTCAGCTCGATGATGTCCCACGAACTCCAATCCAACAGAGCTTTGTGGGAGAGTTTTGTCAGCACGACGGCGTGATGACGGTGATGATGTTGCTACCGACGCAGAGCTTCGCCTAAGCACCGCTACAATATGATCGAGGTGGATTATGGTGGAGGGGGCACCGCACACGGCTTGGAACAATCAACTTGTGTGTCTTTGGGTGCCCCCCACCCCGCCCCTGTATATAAAGGAGCAAGGGGGAGGCCGGCCGGCCTTGGTGCGCCCCAAGGAGAGGAGGAATCCTCCTCCTAGTAGGAGTAGGATTCATCCTTTCCTAGCCCTACTAGGAAGGGGGAAGGGGGAAGGAAAGAGAGGGAGAGGGAGAGGGAAAGAGGGGCCACGCCCCCTCCCCTAGTCCAATTCGGACTCCTCATGGGAGGGGCCACGCCACCTCTTGGGCTGCAGCCCTCTCTCTCCCCTCAGGACCACTATTGCCCAATACTTCCCCGGGGGGTTCCGGTAACCCCTCCGGCACTCCGGTTTTCTCCGAAACCATCCGAAACACTTCCGATGTCCGAATATAGCCGTCCAATATATCAATATTTACGTATCGACCATTTCGAGACTCCTCGTCATGTATGTGATCACATCCGGGACTCCGAACTACCTTTGGTACATGAAAACACATAAACTCATAATACCGATCGTCACCGGACTTTAAGCGTGCAGACCCTACGGGTTCGAGAACTATGTAGACATGACCGAGACTCATCTTCGGTAAATAACCAATAGCGGAACCTGGATGCTCATATTGGTTCCTACATATTGTACGAAGATCTTTATCAGTCAAACCGCATAACAACATATGTTGTTCCCTTTATCGTCGGTATGTTACTTGCCCGAGATTCGATCGTCGGTATCCTCATACCTAGTTCAATCTCGTTACTGGCAAGTCTCTTTACTCGTTCCGTAATACATCATCCCGCAACTAACTCATTAGTCACAATGCTTGCAAGGCTTATAGTGATGTGCATTACCGAGAGGGCCCAGAGATACCTCTCCGACAATCGGAGTGACAAATCCTAATCTCGATCTATGCCAACTCAACAAGCACCATCAAAGACACCTGTAGAGCACCTTTATAATCACCCAGTTACGTTGTGACGTTTGGTAGCACACAAAGTGTTCCTCCGGTACTCGGGAGTTGCATAATCTCATAGTCATAGGAACATGTATAAGTCATGAAGAAAGCAATAGCAACAAACTAAACGATCATCGTGCTAAGCTAACGGATGGGTCAAGTCAATCACTGAAGGAAATATGCCCTAGAGGCTATAATAAAGTTGTTATTTATATTTCATTATATCATGATAAATGTTTATTATTCATGCTAGAATTGTATTAACCGGAAACTTAGTACATGTGTGAATACATAGACAAAAAGAGTGTCACTAGCATGCCTCTACTTGACTAGCTCGTTGAATCAATGATGGTTATGTTTCCTATCCATAGACATGAGTTGTCATTTGATTAGTGAGATCACATCATTAGAGAATGATGTGATTGACATGACCCATTCCGTTAGCTTAGCACTTGATCGTTTAGTTTACTGCTATTGCTTTCTTCATGACTTATACATGTTCCTATGACTATGATATTATGCAACTCCCGATTACCGAAAGAACACTTTGTGTGCTATCAAACGTCACAACGTAACTGGGTGATTATAAAGGTGCTCTACAGGTGTCTCCGATGGTGTTCATTGAGTTGGCATATATCGAGAATAGGATTTGTCACTCCAATTGTCGAAGAGGTATCTCTGGGCCCTCTCGGTAATGCACATCACTATAAGCCTTGCAAGCAATGTGACTAATGAGTTAGTTACGGGATGATGCATTGTGGAACGAGTAAAGAGACTTGCCGGTAACGAGATTCAACTAGGTATTGAGATACCGACGATTGAATCTCGGGCAAGTAACATACCGATGACAAAGGGAACAATGTATGTTGTTATGCGGTTTGACCGATAAAGATCTTCGTAGAATATGTCGGAACCAATATGAGCATCCAGGTTCCGCTATTGGTTATTGACCGGAGACGTGTCTCGGTCATGTCTACATAGTTCTCGAACCCGTAGGGTCCGCACGCTTAAAGTTCTGTGACGATCGGTATTATGAGTTTTTGTGTTTTGATGTACCGAAGGTAGTTCGGAGTCCCGGATATGATCACGGACATGATGAGGAGTCTCGAAATGGTCGACACGTAAAGATCAATATATTGGACGACTATGTTCGGACACCGGAAGTGTTTCGGGAGGTTTCGCACATATACCAGAGTACCGGGGGGTTACCGGAACCCCCCTGGGAGTATATTGGGCATAATGGGCCTTAGTGGGAGAAGAGGAGGGGCGGCCAGGGAAGCCGCACGCCCCCTCCCGCTCTAGTTCGAATTGGACAAGGAGGGGGGCAGCGCCCCCCTTTCCTTCTCCTCTCCTACTCCTACTTGGAAGGGACTCCTCATGGGGCACGCCATAGGAGGTCGGCCCCCTCCCCCTCCTCCACTCCTTTATATACGGGGAGGGGGCCACCCCTTGGAGACACAACAATTGATCATTGATCTCTTAGCCGTGTGCGGTGCCCCCCTCCACCATAATCCACCTCGGTCATATCGTAGCGGTGCTTAGGCGAAGCCATGCGTCGGTAGCTTCATCAACACCGTCACCACACCGTCGTGTTGATGAAGCTCTTCCCCGAAGCTCTACTCGATCGTGAGTTCGCGGGACGTCACCGAGCTGAACGTGTGCTGAATGCGGAGGTGTCGTACGTTCGGTATTGAGGATCGGTTGATCATGAAGATGTACGACTACATCAACCACGTTGTTATAACGCTTCCGCTTACGGTCTACGAGGGTACGTAGACGACACTCTCCCCTCTCGTTGCTATGCATCACCATGATCTTGCGTGTGTGTAGGAAAATTTTGAAATTACAACGTTCCCCAAAAATCACATCATTCTCTAATGATGTGATCCCGTTAATCAAATGACAACTCATGTCTATGGTTAGGAAACATAACCATCATTGATTCAACGAGCTAGTCAAGTAGAGGCAAACAAGTGACACTCTGTTTGTCTATGTATTCACACATGTACTTAGTTTCCGGTTAATACAATTCTAGCATGAATAATAAACATTTATCATGATATAAGGAAATATAAATAACAACTTTATTATGGTCTCTAGGGCATATTTCCTTCTGAAGAGACAATTGAGCACCTCGGCATTTCTTGTCATTCAAATATAGTGGTCTCGGAATGCCTCACGGATTACTTTGGTACCAAGCTAAAGTGATCTTTCATGGTAATCTACTTTTTTGAAATGTTTATTACAACGATGTTGGGTCTTCGTAGACATGCCAACCATCTCGGGAGTGGCCAACATCTATCATGTTGCCCCAAAAATCAAGGTGGCCTAGACATCCATATATATTGGCGAAATATCATCATTCTCAATCAATGGTTTCTTCAAGCTTCCTAATGAGGTGAGTTAAGGCATGATATAGTATGTAATAAATAAATGGGATCTAAGGCAAGTCCATGGTAAATATGGGGGTACCACTTTTGGGTTGGTTCATTGACGAGGAGGCAACACCTTTTCTAGTTTGGAACCTTTGCTAGCAATAACAAATCACATGTTAGGATTTGTCATAGGCCATGGTTGGGAAATGTATCACCTTAGCTCCTACTACTTATGGCTTTTTCATACACTGCATCATAAACATGTCATAACAGCGGAGGTGGTGGGTAACTTGCACCCATTTGTGGTTCTGACATGACATGATTAGAATGATAGTTGTGGCTTCCGACATGACATGATCAGAACTTAGTAGCCTAGAATAGGATCTAATAGAGTGGCTATATGTTGTTAATTTATAACATGGGACATACAAATTTTGATGGACTTTACATGAAGATGGAAATTTCTCCATGAATTCATTATACCATGCGCTTGTGTGTACAGATGCACTTATTAACACTAAGGTGATCTAGAAGCTTAAGATATATTTTCCTTATGGCATTTACGCAGAAGGTTCATCTTAACAAGGGAAAATCTTGCAAAGAAAACCTGGTGTGGGGTACACAATGTAGTTTCATGATGAGACAAGTAATCACATATTCTTTGATTATAAGTACACATGGTGTATGGCCTATAATACATGTCGCACATAATTTGTATTCTACCCGGAGCATCCCAAACTTGTTTGGTAATTGGTTGTGCGGTATACATAAAAACATGATATCTTTTATCTTAGTAGCTGCGGCAGCCTTGGTTTGGGCGTTATGGTTATACAAGAATGATGTGGTTTTGACAAATAGAAGATATTTTCTTCACTGCCATAGTCATTTTCTTGTCTACACATTGGCTCCGTACTTGGCATGTACTACAGTGTTTGGATCACATGGAGCTCTTTAGGATGGCATGTACTAAGATGGAGAGGGTGATTAAGAAGACTCTTCCAAACATGGAAGGTGTTGTCTTCAAATCTGTCTTAGATTGCTTGCTATTGTTCTTCTTTTTGCGTCAAATAACATCACATGTTTTCATTTCCAAGAATATTATGGATTAGTACATGTTGTGTGCATGTAGTTCCTTCAAAATCAGAGTGGACGTCAAGGGCCAATAAAAAATTTCTTACCAGAAAATAGTATGCCTCACAAAAACACGTTGACAAAAGAGCAAGTGCAACTTATAAGTTATGACCAACTGAATAACGGAGATCAAACAGACATACCATGGAAGCGATCCCAAATAACAGTTTCAGTGAGAAATAAAAATGGCAGAAATGGACCATGGAAGAGATCCATAACAACATTTCAACTATTACAATGAAAGTGACTTGGCTCAAAGAGCACCAGTGAGATAGAATGTCTCAACTTATTAAGGCTGCCTTTCCTGCATCTTAGCTATGGAAAACTAAATCAAACTAGACAAGATGCACGTAGCTGGCCATGAATGTCATTTGAGCTGGCTAACAACATGTATCCACCTTATGGCCTCATCACAAATGGATATTCATACATCTACTGGTCTAACTCACCTTACCCACTCACCAGCGTCTTTATAATTTTGCAAATCCTACTAGCATATTGGCAAACCAATCATATTGTTTTTAATCTTATGTCAAAGAAATCTAGCCCTCATGTCCATCCTTGATTTTTCTACTTACCTTTAATTTAGAATTCAGTTTGTATGGCCCTATAACTTCATTTACCTACTATCATTCTTGGCATGCTCCTCTCGAAACATGTAAACCATTGCACTTACCTCCCCACAGTCTAGGTAGACCCATTTGAAATATGTAAAATATGGAAGAATTGTGTATTTAGTATTGAATGCAACGTAAAAGCACATACCTTCTTTTGTTCACATTATTTAGCCAATGTGACAACATATATATTAACCTTGT
The DNA here is from genome assembly GCF_018294505.1 of Triticum aestivum. Classification (NCBI taxonomy): domain Eukaryota; kingdom Viridiplantae; phylum Streptophyta; class Magnoliopsida; order Poales; family Poaceae; genus Triticum; species Triticum aestivum. The sequence continues at coordinate 593,957,573 of NC_057809.1, forward strand.
AAACTTATCACCTATAGCTCCAATCGTAACTCATCACTGGTATGTCACTTTATTTCCTTTTGTACCCATTCACTTTATATCCTTATAACTTGTATTTTGTCTCTCCATTTCCAGATCGTGCTCGGTCACAAACATTGAAGCATTCCTGCACCTCTTACAGTCTCCTTTACATGTCCATTTACATAAGCATTCCATAATAAGAGACACTGAGAAATATGAAATGTCAAAGGTAAATTGAATGGTAATTTGTGTCATTAATAGATATTTCCTACTTATGGTAGATTACTAAGGAAACACCTGAAAAATGGAAAGTGTCTCGATAGTTGTAAAGGGAAGATATTTTCATCTAGGGACGTTTGGTTCTTATCACCTCTATGAGTTCTAACATGGTTATTTACATGATGTCTTTCTTCCAAGTGCCAAAATTGAGTTGGAGTATTTGTGTGGCTACTTATTTCTAATAGGTTTAATAGATGAAATATGCTGAAGCGGAAACACTTCACTGTTGATATTGATTATTCTTGCATCCTATGTACTGCTATTGATGAAGAGACCATTGAGCACCTCATTTCAATTGCCCCTTTAGCATTTCTTGTTGGGCATGCATTCAAATCCAGTGGTCGCCGAATGCCTCGCGGATTGCTACCTACTTTTTGAAATTTTTATTACAATAATTTTGGTTCTCTCTGGGCGGGTCGACCCCCTTGGGAGCATTTGGTTCTATCACTGATGAAGAATAATACGTGCTTTTTAGTAGATGGTTGTTTAGGACTCTTACCGAGTATGAGTGATGGCATGATATCCTCGGTAATAAATATATGCACTATGAGGCTCTCTCCGAAGTCCAAAATAAATGGGGGGGCTTCCACTTTTGGGTTGGCAACACCTTTTCTGGTTCGAACCTTCACTATCAAAGGACGGCTCGCATGTTAGGTTTTGGCATGACTCATAGTTGGGCAATGCTCCACCTTAGCATCTACTAGTACCTAGGGCTTTTACTGTGTCATCAACATGTCATAATAGCAGAGGTGTTGGGTAGCTTTCTGCCAGATGTGGACTTCATACGTGACATGTTTAGGCCTTTGTTAGTAGCATGGAAGGATCTACTGGAGTGTATGAATGTTGTTAATTTATACTACCTCCGTCCCAAAATATAAGACATTTTTTCAGTTCAATTTTGAATTGCAAAAACGTCTTGTATTTTGGGATGGAGGTAGTAGCACGATACATACGAGTTTCGATGGACTTTACATCAAGATGGACTCTTCTCTATGAACTCATTGTACTAGCTCTTATAGATATTGGTGCACCAATTAACAATATGTTGATTTTTAAGATTAAGGTTCCTCCAAAGATTAATGTTTTTCCTATGGTATTTACATAGAGGGGTCATCTTAACGAGGGAAACTCTAGCAAAGAAAAAATGATAGGGGAGTAGCAATGTTGTTTCTACTATCATGATGAGAAAATTAAGCATATATTCTTTGAGCAAGTATGCTCATGTTCTATGGCTTATAATACATGTCATGCATAACTTGTATTCGCCCAAAGCCTTCCAAACTTTTTTGGTAATTGGCTTTGAGGTATACATAAAAAACAAGATCTTTTATCTTAGTAGGCATGCGGGCCCTGGTCTGGGCGCTATGATTATGCATGAACGATATGGTTTTGACAAATAGAAGATATTTTTCTCCATTGTCGGTTATTAACTTATGTACGCATTGGCTCCGTACTTGGCTCGTCCTACAATATCTGGAGCACTGGGAGCTTTTTATATATGGTGGCATGTATTAAGATGGAGCTGACGACTATGGAGATCGTTTCCAAACATGGACGATGTTCACTTTGGATCTGTCTTAGGTTGCTTTCAATTGTTCTTCTTTTTGTGTCAAACAATGTTATGTTTTTGTTTCCGCAATTATTTTGGCTTCGTATAGATTGTGTGCATCTAGATACGCCAAAATTGGAGTGGACTCTTCATACTTGGATCGCTCACGTGTTAAGAGTAAATAAAAACTTTATTATCAAAAAATAGTATACCTCATAAAAACATGTTGACAAAAGAACAGGTGCAACTTACGAGTTACGACCAACTGAACAACACAAATCAAACAAACGGACCATGGAAGAGATTCCATATAACAGTTTCAACGACTAAAATAAAAATGGCGACCATGGAAGAAATCCATAACAACAATTTCAAGTACTAAAATAAAAATGTCTAGGCTCAAAGAGCACCACCGAGAGAGACAGAATGTCTCAACTTATTAAGGTTGCCTTTCCTGCCTCTTAGCTATGCCAAGCTAAATCAAACTAGGCGAGACGCACGTAGCCGGCTATGCATTGCACGCTACAGGAAAAGACTTCTCTCCATCCTACCTTACATGGGAGGGAAAAGACTCCAAGATGATTCTTCAGGGTCGACGCCGCCCGATTGCCAACCAAACCCCACATCCAAGGACTTCATCCCACTAGAAGAGCCGGTGTTGGCGCTGGTACCGGGGCCGTCGTGCCAATTGGTGCTATAGCCGACGCTGGTGCTGGTGTCGGCGCCGTCATGCCCAGCGGTGTTATAGCCATTGTGGGCCAGGGCATCGAGGTTCCTTCCAGATCTCACCTTGTCGAGTCAACCCTCATGCTGTGGCGGCACCTGATACATCGTTGGAGACCCCACGTGCATGTTGTCGGTGACGTATGGAGTGGGCGACGGCTGCTGATTCATGGCGAAAGACCCCATGTCCATGTTGTTGGTGACGTATGGAGCTGGCTGGGACGCCAGATACATTGCCGAAGACCCGCCCATGTCCATGTTGTCGGGGATGTATGGTACCTGGGGCTGCAAGACAGGGGTTTGTCCGCTAATTTTAGCGATGCTTTGGCCCACGCTCTTGAGGATCTCCTCCAGCCTACTACTGACGATGGTGAGCTCATCGACTTTGAGATCGGGGAGGTCACTGCCGAGCATGGCCTTGTGTAGCAGGATCCTGATCTCGGGGTCTCGTACCTTGTTTTCCTCGACCTGGAGCTTGCTGAGGCGCTGGCTGAGGAAGTCTTCCTGGTTCACCGTCTTCTTAAACCTCCCATCTGCCATGGTTTTGTACCTATTCAGGATATCCACCGCCTCGGGATGCGATGGGTACACCTTTGGTGCCGCATTTCCCTCATCGTACACCAACACGCAGGCCTTGGCGTTGCATAGAATAGAAACCTCGCGTGCCTTACTTGCCAGGTTCTTCATGCGCGTATCCAAGGTACGGCGCCGGCTCGACTTATTCTTGATGTACTGGAGGGCAATCTTCTTGCGAGCCATTGCCAATAGAGGGATAAAATGAGAAATGGAAATTAGGTTGATGGTTTTGGCCAGCTGGGGAGGTTTGATTTATAGTGGAGGATCGACCAAGATGGGGAGGCTATATCGAGAAACTTTTAACTCCACGCTCACAAAATAAGGAGGTGCGCTATCTTCATAAATGCATCATCAAACCAGTATTTTCTTTCATTAAAAAGTGCTTATAATGGACCAAGGGAACACATATCCATAGCAAAGAACTTTGGTTTCTCTCAAGAGGCCCATGCATCTTATCCGAATATGCTTATTTTAGCTATGTATTGTCAAAATTAATTTTGCAATTTATTTTGTTCCAAAGTTAGATGGTTATTCAAAATTGTACATCATCCGATTAACCATCTACTATTAATTTGTTACCACATTAAGAAATAACAATAAATAACGTTCATAGATTATCCTATAATGTAGGACGAATTGAAAATACTAATGTTCTACCAATTTTTTCAAGAGCACTGCTCTGCACACGATGTATGCACGCACGATCCATAGACGACAAGTCAGGTAGACCATAGGATTAGCTGGGTTGTTTAATCTGTGTGGCTCCTAATCCGGTCGGCCACAAATCGTCCAGGAGCCAATCGTGTGCCGAGCACTTTCATTTTTCCAATACTTTAACTGAATACGGTCCCACATATCCAGGGCTGACTATAGTTGCTTATTTTATCCCTGACGCTGGTGAGCTAACACGTTCACACAAATTATAAAAAGAAAATCAGATTTATGTACCCCCCCCCCCCCCCCAAAGCAGTAATTGCTTTACATCTAGAAGAGATTGATCAAACTTTTTGATTGTGTGCGTCACATGGCATATAGCCTAGCTAAGCTAACTAGTGCTGCCCTGTACTAGTTATAAATATTTACGCCTAAAAATTGCATATGTAGTCAGGGTGATTGGGACGTGGAGTAACTGAGCGCGAGCTCAAATGCGCTCGTTATCCACATCGTTGGTTAGCGTCTCCAGATCTGTGCCTGTAGTTTTATACGAGCGTCGGTGGTCTTCCAGAAATTGAGTACTGTTGCGTAATACGTACTTCCTCCGTTCGGAATTACTTGTCGCAGAAATAGGTGTATGTAGACATATTTTAGTTCTAGATACATCCATATCGGAGACAACTAATTCCGAACGGAGGGAGTACGTGGCAGCGTTGTGTAGTGGGCCGGAGGTAACGCTCGGACGGACGGCAGTTTCCTGCCAGGACGGTGTTCCATGGATCAGAATCGAAGCCGCCGTCTGATCCGTGGATCGGGAAGTTTGCTTTTCCGTCTGGCCGCCCCAGAGTCGAATTGAATGGAGGGTCCAGCGTCGTGTCTTGCAAAGCGAGTGGCGTTTTGAAGGCGACGACGGGGAGATAGAGGTCTGGAGCGGCGGCGGCGATCCACCATGGAGTTTTTGATGCAACCAATAGGCAGGTACGTGGATCCTCTTTCCGCCGGCGAGATTGTCTGCACTCTTTGGGTGTTGGTTTAGCTTGTTGACTGCGGTTGCTTTTCTCGCATGATTTAGATCTGCTCTGCTTGAGGAGGTAGGAGAGGGGTTGGTGCCTGCGCCTCTAGTTGCGGATGACGGTGTGCCGGAGCAGCAGAGGCTGCCGGAACGGAGGCCACAGCGGGCAGAAGGGATCTGACGTCCGAGGCTCTGAGCTCTCGACGGGGAAGATGAATCCCCAGGTACCCCGATGGAATAAGAGGTCAGTGGAAAAGCTTCCTTATGCCATCAGAGATGCAAAGATTTTAGTAAATAAAAATCGACAACAGTGCAGAAACCAGGCAGGTATAGCTTTCTGGATTCAGAAATAGTTAGCACACTGCATTCATTTGAAACTCCCTGATATGAGAGATGCAAAGATTTTAGTAAAGAAAAAAATTGACAGTAGTAGCGAATTCAGGTAGCTATAGTTTTCTGGGTTCAGAGGAGTTAGTACACTGCATTCAGATAATTGACATTCAGATAAGGAAAAACTTCCTTCTGTCATCAGACATGTAAAGATTTTAGTAAACATAAATTGACAACACTAAAAAATCAGGCGCCTATAGCTTTCAGGGGTCAGAGTAGTTAGTTCGCTGCATTCAGTTGAAAACTCCTTCATACGAGAGATACATAGATTTTAATAAAGAAAAATTGACTGCACTAAAGAAATTAGGGAGCTATAGCTCTCTGGGTTCAGAGGAGTAAGTACAGTGCATTCAGATAATTCATGCTTACTATTTGGTGTCTGCTGCACCAAGCAGGACACCTTGCTCAACTCGAATCAGTGTGTTTCAGAAGGCTGTTAAGAATTTGAGAGAGGATGGGAAATGCTGTTGGACAAATACAAGATGAGAACACATCCTTACATGACAGCCTTTTGAGATTAGGCAGAAATGCTGCTGGGCATCTAAATGATCAGCTTGCTGCAACTTCAAGCAGAACTGGATGTGAAATGTGAGCACAAAGAAAATGTTTGTTTTGAAAAATATTATTGACGCCGACATGAGAAAGTAATTGTTAAGTGTGTGCTTAATATTTTGTGCATGTTTTTTGCAGATCAGATGGAGAGAGAATCCCGTGCATCGGCATTGAATGTGCAGATGGGTTTGGTTGAAGGGATTATTGACATCTCTGACAGTGAACGCAACGATGAAGTTAATTTTGAAGAGTGGTCTGATCCTGAGCATGCTAAACTGGTTGAGACAGATAGAAGGTTGAGAGAGCAAGAGGAGAAAGATGCAGAGGTCGTGAAGATGTATCAGGAAATGTATGGCAAAAATGATGGGCACCAAGAAGTCTCAGGCACGGATAATGATTCACTTGTTGAGAAGCACCGTAAGTTAAGGGAGCAAGAGGAAAAAGACACCAAGGTTGCAATGATGTATCAAACACTGTATGATCAAAATGGTAAGTGCGGCTGAAGGAAAATGAGATACAGTAAATCATGGTGGTCATAAACTGGACAACAGTTATCTAAGCCGTTTTTTAGTAGTCATCTAAGCCATTTGTGTGTTTCTGCAGCTACTGAAGCTCAGATCACCAATGTGCCAGCAAACAGAATTCTTGCTCAGGCGGCAAAACCTGCAGGTCGGGAAAGAAGCCCCATGGAGGGTGGGCGTAGAGGTAGGTTACTAAACAGAGTAGAGTAGATATTGAGCGTATCATGCCATAGGTTACAATTTTTTCAAGTAGAAACAGTACCACAACTGTGAAATATGCTGACAGTGATTTAGCTGCTCTTGCAAATGTAGATGCAGCTGTTCAGGTGAATGAACATGCCGGGGAGAGTTCATACATGGAAGAAAATTTTAAATTTGTGTTTTGAGAATGCACTTTGAATATTTACTAACAACAACTTTGCTTTGCAGGACGGGGGTGCGTTGGTGGTGCCTCCAGGGCAGGGAACATGAATTCCATGAAGTGGTCTTGGAGGCGGAAAGGGAAGAAGTCGGAAACGGGATCCAAGGGGCAGAGGAGAGTGAGGTTCTCGAACACTGTGGAGACGATATGCCCATCGAAATCCTGAGTGAAGACAGTTCTAGTGATGATGGAATGCAGCAAGCGAAGATGATCACGAGCCTGCACATCTACCTGGTAGCAACGTAGATGGTTTGGATACATTAGTTGCAAATGACATCGTGGCGGCGAGGTCAAAGGAGGGTGGAAGAACCACCGTCAGCCATGTCAGGAGTGCAGCACGCGGTGGAGTTGGTACGTGCCTCCGTGATGCCCGTGACCACCATATTTTGTAAGGACTAGTTTTCTTTAGATAGTAAACATAAATGTTCTGCAATTGCAGACGCTGCTCCGCACGGACATGGGACTCACAAAGGCCCTGGGACCAGCCGATATCGGGAGTAGCCCATGTGGGAGAATTGAGCATCGCGAGAGCGAACCTGGATACACATTTCAGTGGTTCATCAGGTTAGTGCAAGCCTGGATGGTCGACAGTATTTGTAGCAAAGATGATGTTGGAAATGTTGAAGGTGCACATAATTTTCCAAAAAATGAATAATTCGGCATGGCGGGGAGGGTGGCAGTCCTCCGGTTAAGATTCGGTGGTATAGCCTTTGATTAGTCGGCGCATTTCATCAGCAATATCAATGTGATGCTGATAAGCACCTAAAATTCCTGATTAGGATTATGATGATTCTTTATAGTTCTCTCAGCAAAAGAGTACATTTCCCATACTGTTGCTTCTGGGTTGATCTGCTAGAATAGTGGTAGCAAGCCATCGCTTGAATTCATCAAAGGACTCAGTAACTTCTACGGCATGCTTAGCAGAGATATGTGATGTTGGTGCTGGGGGGTCTCCGGTGTGTTCTGATGTATGGCTACGTGTGGGTACGTCCTCAGCAGCCGTCTCCCCCAGTAAGGAATAAGGACAGTAAGATTGACCAGTCATAGAAAGCATGAAAAATCTTGAAAATGTAACTGTGACTCGTAGGACTGGTCAAATAAAGATTCCTGTGAAATGTTTGGAAAAATACTGATGTCAACAACTTCCTTTGTGCACAGTTATGCAGTAATGCTGGATATAATCACATCTGCTGGCTTACATGCAAAAAGGTTTGTAGTTAAAAATCCTTAATTTACAACAGTCCTTGGTTGACGTTTGAGCAGATGTTGGCAGAGCAATTTGGTCATCTAATACATGAGCACATAATAATTCTTGTTAATAAATCAATCAGATCTAGCGGTACTAATAGATGGTAGAGCATGATATCTTACTTCTGATGAGAATATAATTAGATATGATAATATATGTGCGTGGAATGGTATCTGAAAGTACTGCATAATGGAGAGATCGACAAACTAAGATGCATCACTGACAATAAAATTCAGTTTGGCATGAACATCTGATTTGGGTAGGAAAAACCTTGGTCTACCAACTGCGCGGCATGCGCGACAAACATCAGGAGAACCAAATCAAACCTTAGATGGCACACTGCGCAGCATGCATGTAGATCGAGTGGGTGTGATGTACTTGATCAGCCGGTGTTGTATACGGTGGTCGGTCAGCACGTAGACCAAGGTAGTGATGTGACTAGTGTCAAAGTGTTGTTAGAAAAAGGTCTCAAAGTTTAAAAAAAAAAAACTGTAGCTGGTGGAACTTGAAAAAAAAACGCAGGCGCAATGATTTGCAGAGCTTAGTACTACTCCATGTGTGGCGCCGGTCGTATTTTATTAGTAGAACCCATGATTACAGCAGACTATATACAGGCACAAAAGAACCATCAGGGCTGATGACAAAGGGCTTAGCGCGTACTTCCAAATCTAAATGACAGATTGCATAGTTCGTGGTACATTTGGGACAACACTCAGGCTAATTAGCTAAAGGACCGTTTAACTGGTTTGCTGCCCAAAATTAGGACCAACAACGCCAGGACAAGCAGGTGGTTAGTGCCGGCGAGGAGCACCAATGTGCATCTGCTGAATCTGTGGCTGAGCAGGTAGATCTGCCGATGTGGGGCTTGGTGCTCGATCTCGGTGCCGGCAGGGAAATGCTGCTCCCGGCGAGATCACTGGTGGAGAGACGAAGCTGGATGCACTGATAGAGGCTGCTGCAATCCGTGCCGGTGGGAGAGGCCATGGCGACTCAGCTCCGGCAGGTACGTGTAACTGGATCTCATGAATGAACAGAGTACAGCCTGCGGGCATGGGGCAAAACAAGGTAAATCTAGTATCAGAAAGCACGTATTATGTTTGTGGAACTGAAATCTTACATTTTGTTGAAGCACTTGTAGAACCGGACTCCAGCCCGGGAGGGCCGGGACGACGAAGGTGACGACCTAGCCACCACAATCAGGACAAGGAATGAGCAGGAGTATCTCCCTAGGGCGCGAGGAAGAAGATGAGGAGGTCATGACCGGCGATCTGGTTTCTTGCGGCGCGTTGGTTGAAGAGAATGAGGAGAGGAGAAGAGCAGGAAGGATCTTGAGGAGGGGGTGGTTGGTGAGTTGCAGTAAATAAGGGGCTGGTGTGGACGGCGCCGTTAGTGGGATGGGGGCTGAGCCGTGGCCCTTGGTTGCAGGCCCGTCTGAGCCGGTTACTCTGGGATGACGCCCGTGACATTAATTGGGGTAGGTAGGCGGGCCCCGCTCCGGAAATAGATTGGCTGAATACATAGGAATATACTAGCACAAATGTCCGTGCGTTGCAACGGGGAGGAAAATTATGTGTGTTCATCAAAAAGTTTACCAGAGCCACACGATACATTCCTAAGTTGCTACCTGGTGGCGGCAAAGAGGCGCACACCGGCATTTAGAAGAAAAACATTATTAGCTGCACATTAGTTATGAAAGAAGCCTTGACACCCAGGGCAAGAAACACTTTTTTTCATAATCCTGAGATCTACTCTCTCCTCCCGGGTTTGCCAGGGCTATCTCACAAATCTCAGCAATAACTAAAGGTAGATACTAATCAGAGAGAAGTAATATTACATGCTCAAAACCACACAATTAACGCGCCTATGTTTTCTGTAAAATATTGGATTAAATTAAATCATGTTATAGTGAACTGATCCGGGAGAATAACACTAACTATTAGTGGAAATGTTGGTCGCTTCTTCCTCGACACCGACATAATGTCTGCATGCCTGACAATATTAATTGTTGGTAAACATCTGTAAATATCTATTGTCATTGAATTCTAATGAACTAACCTTATGTAGTCTTAGACTGATCACAGGTGACCTCCTGTCCATAAGATATCATAGAGCTACAAAAGTAACACAAATACCAGGCAGTAAGACTGGTAAGCTATCTACAAAAAAGTAAAATATTACAAAGTTACATACATTACCAGCAATATAAATAGCATTTTTCTTGTCGAGCTCGCAAAATTTATTCGTATCATGAATCATTCTCACCTGCAGTTTGCACTCTCATTTGTGAGATTCAACCGATAATTCTGTGAAGTGTCAATGTTTGCAATAAATAATCTTTAAAGGAGAAACACCTTTAAATATATCTTTTAAAAACATTAATGACATACAAGAGAATCAATACCAAATCCCCATAAATAGAAAATTCGGAGGATTAAAATATGTGTATGACCTAGGCTGTCGACATGGCATGGCTGCCAACAAATTGGAAGAGACAGAGAGTTTTTTTGAGTAACAAGAGAGAGAGAGAGAGTTGGTGCAGCGCCTTTTGGAGGTTTCGGCCCATTGCCTTTTCTCATGTTGCACAGGCCCAACTGGTCAACACGGCCCACGACACACCTTAACCTAGTTCGTCCCAGCCACCCTCGCCCGATCCCCTCGTCCTCCTCGTCGCCGCCTCACACACACACACACACACGCACGCACGCACAGAGGGCGGGGTGTGCCCGGCCGACGAAAGCCTTCCCCTCTCGTGCCTCCTGAGGCGAGGCAGCACCTCGCGCTCGATCCCGCTCGCGCAGCCACCGGCGAGCCCACGCCGCCGTGCATCCTGAGGCGAGGCTTCTTCTAGCCTCCTCCTTCCTTCCCTCTCGTGCCTCCTGAGGCGAGGCACCTCGTGGTCGATCCCGCTCGCCCAGCCACCGGCGAGCCCACGCTGTCGTGCCTCCTGAGGCGAGGTGCCTCGCGCCCGAGCTCGATTTGTTTATCCCCCAATGGCATCGATGATTGGAGCTCTTCTTTCTCTCGTTCTATATGAGAAGCTTTGTTTATCCCCGGTGGCATTTTCCTCTCTTTGTTTATGTAACCCTGAGGCTTGTTGATGGTCTATTTTTAAACAAAAATGCTAGACATACAAAGACTTACACGCTTTTACACGCTTCTTCCATCTAACAACCAATCACAAACCTCTCTCCCCTGATTTTCAGGGGGGTGGACCGCCCCGCTCACTTATTGTCCAATCAAGATTAACCATCCTGTAAAAGCCTGTAAATCGTTTGTACGTGTAGCATTGCCGATTTTTAAACGTATATAAATTAGTAGGATTGGTTGAAAAGTTACAGGGTGGGATTATTAAGCGAGGCATATGCATATTCAATATTTTGCTTGTCCTTAGAGGCCCGGTTCAGATGGTATATGTGTGCTCTTGCACGTGTGTAGAGGAGCGGCGTGGGCCGATGGGCCGATGCGAACGTAGAGCGGCGGCTGACCTGTTACCTTAGACAACGAACAAAACTTGGCGTGAGGAATTAGTACCACCTCATGTATTTCACATAATGTAAGATCAGAGATGCGGGACGAAACTAAGAATATCACCGTGCTTTATTAGTAGGTATAGATATAGATATAGATATAGATATAGATATAGATATAGATATAGACATGGGAAGTTGTGAATCTTGATGCTAGCGAACGACTGTGATATTGAGTGCATCTGAGCTCGAGCTCAGAATAGCACTTCCCGGATGATTGTTCTTTTTTTGCGAGGAATCAGGGTGAGTGTTCGAATATAATAGGAACTAGTTAAAATATGATTCTAATTACTCTAAATAATTGACGTGTATATATAGGACCAGTAATTGAAAAATATGTCTGGCGAGTTTTATAAGCCACTGCAAATTAACTTAAAGAGTTTTTATCTCCCATATGTTCCTACTAGTCTCCTAGTTTAGAAAGAAAAATAGAGTGATTACATAAAAAAAATCACAAAGGTATGGGAAAAGACTGCAGAATAGCTAGTGGATTTGTCACATTTTGTGGATGAATATTTTGTATATAGAAGAGGAGTGTGAGGTTCAATATTGTGTAGGGATTCTATCCGTTTGGGTAGGGATTGGGGATCATGTCCGGGCGTGTCCTGAGATGCGGTGGCCGTGCGTTCAGCGCGCGGACGAATCCCGACCGCGTCCTGTTCGCGTGCATTTTTCTTTGCAAGTCTTAACTTTTTTATCATTCATTTTTGGTACATGACAATACATCATCACATTTTAACTAATAAAGCAAGGCCAAAGAAAATAAAAACAACAAAAATACATTTTAGAAGATAGCCAATTTCCATAACTGCCCCCTTGAGTTGGGTTAGGGCCTTCTCGATGCACTCATTGTTGATCTGTGGAGGAGACTCGATCTGACATCCTCCTTTCTTCTTCAAGCCAGAAGTAGATGTTGCTTCATCAGACCTAGTCTCGTGTCTAGCTTCTAATCTAGCAACAAGTGCAGTTGTCTCATTTACAGCCTCTATGCTAGCTAAAAGTGCACGAACATGTACTAAATTTCGCTCTATCAATATATCGATGTACTCTTTTTCCCAATACCAAAACTTGCATCCATTCTACACAACAAAATTTGAAGTTAGCACAACTAGTCAAATCTAGAGCACAAAACCGAAGCTAAAAAAAGCGCATACCCCGTCGTTTAAGAACTTGATGAACACCCATCCGGGATGTTCCGGCGTTGTAGACACGCGGCGCACGACTATCCTTGGGCAGTGGTCGCACTTAATGAGTGGCAACGGTACGCCGGCGAGCTTTTGGGCAAGCACCGAGCCCGGCCGACCGCCATCCGTGTATTTGCCGGCGGACCACCGATGTGCAGATCCGAGCGGCTAGAGGAGGAGCCACTGCCAGCATGTGGCCTTGCGGCCCTGCCAGGGCCTTCCGGCGAGGTGCCCGGCCAGTCCATGGCGCGGCCTGACCTTCCACAGCCGGCCGAGCTCAAGACCGATCGGATCCGCCCCAAATCCGGTCGGCGGGTGCGCAAACCAGGTGGCAGTGGTTGGGTAGCTCGGCGGCGCCGAGGGGAAGGGGCTGGACGAGCTCGCGTCCGAACTGCACGGCTGCAATGGCAGCAGCGGCGGCGGCGAGGGGAAGAGTGGGGAAGAGCGGAGGGGGTGCGACCGAAGGGAGGGAGGGGCGGATAGAAAAAGGCTCGCCCTGTGCCACCGACGGACGGGCCAGGGGAGGACACGCGCAGACGACCCGCGCGTCCGCGTGATGTCCGTTTCACCCTGAAAGCGGCGCAAACTTGGACCGAGAATGGGTCGAAAGCGGACACAAAACGGACAAAAGTCCGTTTGCTCCCAACCATCCTCGTTTGTCCGTTTTACCTCAAACGGACGGGGCCGAATAAGATAGGGTCGGGCGGTGGAGTTGGCCTAAGAGACGACGAGAATTGTAGAAAAAAGAACCCGCGAACACTTTATCTCACCTGCTACTGTAAGATGGAAGACAACCTCGCCTAAAGGCGTTTCCTTTAGTGGCTGGCCCAATCGCACGGTTTTGAAAAGGTTCTTTGAGTTGGTACGAACTGCTTTTAAAACCTTCTGCGCCATTTTTTCTTTTATGTTTTTTCTATTTGTTTTTTCTTCCACTTTCTTTTGGTTTTCTACCCTTTTTTTAGTTTTTCCTTTTCGTTTTTCAGTGGCTTTCCATTTTTATTCTTTTTTAAATACATTTCGGCTCTTATTTAAATACACATTGATCATTTTTTAGATACTTATTGTACATTTTTTAGTGCACATAGAACATTTTATTAAAACCAGTTAAACCTTTTTTTAGTTACACATTCAATGTTTCTCAAACACATATCGGACATTTTGAATACACGATAAACATTTTTAACACACACTGGACATTTTAGATGAATGCTAAGAACATTTTTCTCAAAACATGCAAAACATTTTTCAAGTTTTATAACCATTTTTAAATGCCACTAATATTTTTTGACTGGTATGAAACATTTTTTTAAATTACGTGAATATTTGACGTTGTATAAATGTTTTCAAACAATTTCATTAACATATTTTTGAAATGCTAATTTTTTAAAATATAAAAAAGTTGAATGGTACCAATCATTTTTTTGTAAATTACGAAAACATTTTTTACATTTTATATACATTTTAAACTCTATCATGAAAAAATGCGTGATGAGTGCTTTTTTTATGGAATGCGTGATGAGTGCTTTAAAAAATGGAAGTAAATTAAATTTTGGACTATACGTAATTAGAATGTTTCAAAAAAGGAACGAATACCAAATGAAGGGAACTAAAATTGAAACATAATGTATTTGTTCTGGTCTGCCCACTAACGGGTCCCGTGAGGCGAGGTGAGTTCTATAGCCGCGCCCAAACGAATCGATCAACATCAACGTGCACCTGTTTTTGGGCTTGGACCTTGTTCGCAGGGGCTGAGATGAGAAGTAATGGGCCAAATTTCAAGGTGGTCCATGGACCACTATGGTCACGCTGTGGCTACACCCCCAATTCTCACGACAGTTCCTCACACAAAAAACCAATTCTCATCACAAGCATATGACTATCTAACCAAATCCTATTTGGCACTTATAGCATCCATTAAGAGCAAAACGGTACACATCACACATCTCCATGCCCTTAGCTAGATTTTGTGGGCCGGACGGTTATGCTTGTTTCTGTGAAGCTTCCAACCGGTTTTCGGAAGCTTTCGGTCCATTTTTTTCGTCTCTCTTTTTTTTGCCCTGTTTTTTCATTACTTTTCTTATTCCTTTTTTTTATTTTTTCCCTTTTATTTTTTAAACGCATCAACTATTTTAGAAAATAGCTTCTAAACTTATTCAAATTCATGAACTTTTTAGGAATTGAAATATTTTTATATGAACATATTCAAATTCCCCAACTTTTTACAAAGTTTGTGATTTTTTTGAGGATCAGTTTGTGATTTTTTAATTCACATTTCTATTATAATTTTTCGGACTTTCTTAAAATTCATGAAGTTTTTTTCAATTTAACAAACATTTTTCAATTTTAGATTTTTTTTTCAAATTCATAATTTTTTCCTCGAATTTCTGAACTTTTTAATAGTTTAAGTTTTTCCAAATTCTTGACTTAAAAGAAATTGTGATATATTTTCAAACTCATGATTGTTTTCATATGTTATGAATATTTTCCAGAAGTCAACGGTCAGCCGGTCAACTAATTAACGAATGAGCCGGTAAACCTTTTTTTCAATTTAACAAACATTTTTCAATTTTAAATTCTTTTTTCAAATTCATAACTTTTATCTCGAATTTATGAACTTTTTAAAAGTTGAAGTTTTTCCAAATTCTTGATTTAAAAGAAATTGTGATATATTTTCAAATTCATGAATTTTTTCAATTGTTATGAATTTTTTCCATAAGTCAATGGTCAGTCGGTCAACTTTTTTTTTTGAGAAACGGTCAGCCGGTCAACTAGTTAAGGAATGAGAGCCCGCAAACCAGTATCTCCCAACCCAGCGAGGTGTGAGCTTGCAATGAGGGAGCGAGCTTCGTGTTGCTAAGCCGACCCGCTACATGTCACGTGAAAACGCTAGCACGCTAACTCGCGCTGAACGCGCTGAATAGGAGCAGCTTAGAGCAACTTTAAGGGGCGACCCATTTTATTCGTTTGGATTATCCAGACATAAAATTTGGCCCAACGAGGCAACCCAAACGAACGTCCGTGTCCGTCTGTTTTCCGTCCCCGACCCAAACTCGACCCAAATCTGAGAAAATGGGTACGAAGCGGATGCTCTCGTCGCTCGCTACCGTCCGCCGCACTAGCACACATCTCTCACCTCTCTCGTACAAATTTCTCTCTCGATCCCCTCTGATGCCGCCGCTACGTCGGCCGATTCCGGCTGGAACGAAGAGGCCCAGCGGCGCGATGGGGAGCGGAGGGGCCCTGCGGCCGTGAGGGGAAGCGGAGAGGCACAGCGGCCCCGCATTGGAGTGGAGAGGCCTAGCGGCGCGATGAGGAGCGGAGGGGCGACGCGCGGAGGCCATCCCGTCCCGCCCGACGCGCCGCGTCCAGGGCAACACCGCCGAGCACCACGGTGAACCGCGCCATGGTCTCTCCCGTGAGCCAGCTCCTGTTAACGGACACCGGCCGCCGGCTGGAGGCGTTGACCACCCGGCCTGATGTCGGGTCGATTTGAAATTTACCTTCTCTACATCTTAGGCGGGCCCATTTGAAATTTCTTGAACATGGAAGAATTGTGTGTTCAGTTTTGAAGGCAACCTAAAAACACACACCTTATTTTGTTCACATAATTTAGCAAATGCAAAAACATAAAGCCAAGTTGTAAAAATAAAAGTACATTAACCTTGTATCCTTCTTAGGGCCAGTTCTTTTGGGCGATTCTACCAGAATCGCCCCCCTCCCCAGCTTCTCCTAGAATCACCACTCCATATGTTTTTTATAATCCTAAATAATTAGACCTTAACTAGATAGGATTGTAAAAAAATATGAAGTGGCAATTCTGGGAGAAGCTGGGGAGGGGGGCGATTCTGGGAGAATCGCCGAAAAGAACTGGCCCTGAAGGCCAACTAACTAGGTTGAATATCAAAAGACAACCAAAGACGACAAACCACTTGCAGGACCAACCCTAATCACCCTCTCCTCATGTCACTGGCTAAAAAAATGATTCCATATAATTGCTTCATCTATTTCCTTGCCTTGATTCTAATTACTATTCTGCTCACTACATTATTTTTGCATGTCACTTCAATCTTGAAAGACGAAAGGGTCGTATGTTAGGCATTAACTAGAGGCCAGGAAAAAGCAAATAACCCCTGAGGAATCATTCTAGCCACTCGACAAACACATAGTGAGCACACTACCTATGTTTTCTTTGCCTATTCCCTTGCCTCCATCGATCAATCAATTAACGATCTAACCTCAGAGGCCCCTTTATGTGAGCATTGTGGTTTTACAACAAGAATGAATTAACCCCCCTACCAAACCAGTAGTAGTATTACCTTGTGCACTTTCCGGTAACAACAAATGTGCTACCTATCATTGATCTGTCGGTTACCTTGACTTTCGTACATTCTACGTTACAAGGTTCTAGTTAATTCCTTTTACCAAGTCTCCTTACATTGATTGGTGGCATTAAACATGTCGTTTCGTCTAGACGTCAGCTCAGATGGGCATGTTCTTGGCCATCATGTTGGTGTCATGGTGCATCTGGAATCATCGCAATGTGATCATCTTCAACAACACTCAACTCAGCTTTATCACCTCCTTGACATGATTGAGACAGAGGCTAAGCTATGGGCGATGGCAATCATCTCGACTTGTCCAAACTATTCTTTCTATAAATGCATTTAAGCACAAGGCTTTTTTGTTTTGTCAGAAAAAAGGATGATTTGTTTCGTGATGATCGATGTAGCTATATTTTTAGATTTTTTATTGTTCTTATCTCCTATGAAAACAATATTGTTACATTTTTAAATCATTAGGGGTGTGCAAGCCCTCCCGGTTCCACTAGAAATGAAACCATCAAGTTCAGTAATTATTACAAGCTAGTAGTTCTTTTAAAGGAAAACAGGGAAATAAATGCTACATGATGGAGTTGATCATCCATACATAGCAAACAAATAGCATTTTACAAGCGCCCGAAGATACTATTACTCAATGCCATCATGAGACAACATCCACGCCACTGAAGCTATTTAGGATCACAACAGGTGGAGGTGTAGACACCATCTTGGTCTTCTTCATAGGAGATTGACCTGCTGAATTCACCATCTCAAGCAGAGTGATGGGGTTGAGGGAAATCATCTTCTAGTCCCATGGCTATCAAGGCCTAGGAGGGGAGATATCGCCATTGTTTGCATGATGTAGGACCAGGAGGCTTTTACCACATGGACATCTGGGAGAGGACATCTATATGATGGGAAATCATCTGGGAAAGAGGTTTTGCTTTTTCTAGATGTTCCTCTTGAGTAGAATCCGCCATTTCTTTAGAGTATGTAGTATCAACCATCGGGCATGCTTAATGTCAGGCTAGATTGCATTGTTAAAAATGTGAGAATTTATATTCTTCCAAATGCACCACGGAGCATAGGTATAGACAAAATTAAAAACTACATGGTTTTATTATCAGGAGAGTATATATCAATGGATAGGAAATATGTGCCTAACCTTTTACCAAAAAAGTTTGAAAGAAACTCCCAAAAAAATTTGCAACCAAACATTGAAACAAAATATGTTTTATGGTCTTATTCTCAGTACAGAAAATAGAATGTAATGGTTTACAAATCTTCCTTTTTTCTAGATAATGTCTATCATGAGTTTGTTGTGAGATAATAACCATAGGAAGACCTGGTTAACCCAAACAGACCACCACCACTCAGAGTGACCAAGAGTTAGGTCTTCAGAAATGCCTTTTAAGATGGAAACGACATCTGTGGATGCCATCTTCGCCGACATGGAGCCCCCTCAATCACAAAGCTTTTACCTAGACCCACGCTCGACCGCCCCACTAAACCTAGGGTAATGGTTTGGCCAAGCCAACCACCACCACCACCATGATACGTCTCCAACATATCTATAATTTTTTATTGTTCCATGCTATTATAGTATCAAACTTGGATGTTTTATATACATTTACAAGCAATTATATATCATTTTTTGGGACTGAACTATTAACTTAGTGCCAAGTGCAAGTTGTTGTTGTTTGCCTGTTTTTAGTTTTTCAGAATATTAGTACTAAACAAAGTCCAAATGCCACGAAACTTTTTAGAGATTTTTTGGACATAAGAGACCCTGGAAGCTTCGGGAGGGGGTGAGAAGATGGAGCAGTGGCCTACGAGGCACCCTGAGCGTGCCCTGGTGCCTCGTGGGGCCCATGTGGCTCCATTTGACCTAGCTCCACCTCTATAAATTATCTAAAATCGGGAAACCAAGAGAGGAGTCCACAAAATACTTTTTCCGCCGCCACAAGCCTCTGTTCTCGAGAGATCCCATCTGGGGACCTTTTCCGGTACTCTGCCAGAGGGGGAATCAATCATGGAGGGGCTCTACATGAACCTTGCTTCCCTTCCGATGATGTGTGAGTAGTTTACCACAAACCTACGGATCCATACTTACTAGCTAGATTGCTTCATCTCTCTTTTTTGATCTTCAATACAATATCTCCTTGATGTTCTTGGAGTTCTATTCGACGTAATCACTTTTTGCAGTGTGTTTGTTGGGATTCGATGAATTGTGAGTTTATGATTAGATTATCCATGAATATTATTTGAGTCTTTTCTGAACTCTTTTATGCATGATTATTATATCTTCGTATTTCTCTTTGATCTATTGATTTGGTTTGGCCAACTAGATTGATTTATCTTGCAATGGGAGAGCAGGTGCTTCGTAATAGGTTTGATCTTGCAGTGCTCAATCCCAGTGAAAAAAGGGGACATTACACGTATGTATCGTTGCTATTAAGGGTAAAAAGTTATTCATGTGTGAGTTTACTTTGACATCATGTCATCTTACTTAAGGCGTTACTCTGTTCTTTATGAACTTAATTATTTAGATGCATGCTAGATAGCGATCGATGTGTGGGCAAATAGTAGTAGATGCAGGCAGGAGTCGGTCTACTTGTCTCAGATGTGATGCCTATATACATGATCATTGCCTTGGATATCATCATGATTATTTGCTTTTCTATCAATTGCCCAACAGTAATTTGTTTACCCACTGTATGCTATTTTCAAGAAAGAAGCCTCTAGTTAAAACTATGCCCCCCATGTCTACTTCTATTAGATATTAAAAATCATAAAAATGCCATGCTGCAATTTTACTTTATTTATTTTATTTTGTATTTTTGTTCGGTCTACCTATATATCACCATACAATTTAATTTTGCAATTAACCACCAAGGGATTGACAACCCATTGTTCGCTTTGGGTGCAAGGATTTGTTATTTTGTGTGCAGGTGCTGCTAACGAGTTGTTGCGTGATTCTCCTACTGGATTGATAACCTTGATTTCATAACTGAGGAAAATACTTATCTCTACCGTACTGCATGATCCTCTCCTCTTCTGGGAAAACCCAATGCAGCTCACAAGTAGCACACCGCTGCTCCCACTCAGAGCAGATGTGCCCAAGTGTCGAGGGTCGGCAATGCCTCCAAGGAAGTGAATGACGCCATCAAGCACCATCATCATCAGTAACGATCGTGGGAGAATCAAAGGTTTCATCTAGAGTCTTATTCCACCCCACCTCAACAAACTTCGAGTAAAGGGGCTAGTTGTTGCGAACCTTTGAACCGAACCACGACTCCGTCTATATTCTTCAATAGTGGTCCACACTAAACCGAGTAGAAGGGAAACGGGGCCACACGTCACCATGGTGGATTGCCCGAGTCTATGTCGGCACAACTAGAGCCAGAACGAGTGTGCAACACCAGTGCATCTACCACACAAGCAGCACCATCCTGGACCAGCAGGAGCAGATCAGGTGCAACCTGATTTGACGCCCACGATCAAGCCATGATGATTGCTGTAGAGATCGATGATGGTGCATCCCCAGAAGTCAACTCCACCATTGCAATGCCGCGAATAGCCTCGCTGAGCTTTCCAACCACCACCACGAGGCCCCCATCTCGCTAGCAAGCTACCTGCTGGGCGGAGAAACAAGCCCCTCCATCACAGACTCCTGTCATGCTTCATAGGGCGGAGTCTATAGGTGATGGCGATGCAAAGGATGAGGAGAGTATGGGTAAGGGGCGTTGTGGCATGCTACCTCTTGAGCTTGCATTGTTTTTTCCCTTGAAGAGGAAAGGGTGATGCAGCAAAGTAACGACAAGTATTTCCCTTAGTTAGAGAACCAAGGTATCAATCCAGTAGGAGGTAAAAGTAAGTCCCCAAGCTATGCACCTGCACAAACAATCAAACACTTGCACCCAATGCGATAAAGGGGTTGTCAATCCCTTCATGGTCAATTGCAAAGGTGAGATCTGATAGAGATAGGTATAAAAGATTGCTAAAACGTATAACAAAATAAAAGTAAATAAATTGCAGCAAGATATTTTTGGTATTTTTGATTCATAGATCAGAAAATATATAATGAAAAATAGATCCAGGGGCCATAGGTTTCACTAGAGGGTTCTCGCTTGAAGTCAAATAATACGGTGGGTGAACAAATTACTGTTGAGCAATTGATAGAAAAGCGCAAAGTTATGATGATATCCAAGGCAATGATTATGCATATAGGCATCACGTCCGTGTCAAGTAGACCGACTCTTGCCTGCATCTACTACTGTCGGTGTCAAAACCGGCGGATCTCGGGTAGGGGGTCCCGAACTGTGCGTCTAAGGCGGATGGTAATAGGAGGCAGGGGACACGATGTTTACCCAGGTTC
The DNA here is from genome assembly GCF_018294505.1 of Triticum aestivum. NCBI lineage: Eukaryota > Viridiplantae > Streptophyta > Magnoliopsida > Poales > Poaceae > Triticum > Triticum aestivum. Next base: position 593,978,907 of record NC_057809.1, read on the forward strand.
GAGCCCTCTCGATGGAGGTAATACCCTACGTCCTGCTAGATTGCTATTGATGATATGAGCATTACAAGAGTTGATCTACCATGAGATCGTAGAGGCTAAACCCTAGAAGCTAGCGTATGGTATGATTGTATGTTGTCCTACGGACTAAACCCTCCGGTTTATATAGACACCGGAGGGGGCTAGGGTTACACAAAGTCGGTTACGAGGGAGGAGATCTACATATCCATATTGCCAAGCTTGTCTTCCACGCCAAGGAGAGTCCCATCCGGACACGGGACGAAGTCTTCAATCTTGTACCTTCATAGTCCAACAGTCCGGCCAAAGGATATAGTCCGGCTGTCCGGAGACCCCTTAATCCAGGACTCCCTCAGTAGCCCCTGAACTAGGCTTTCAATGACGATGAGTCCGGCACGCAGATTTGTCTTCGGCATTGCAAGGCAGTTTCTTCCTCCGAATACTCCATAGGATATTTTGAACACAAGGACAGTGTCCGGCTCTGCAAAACAAGTTCCATATACCATCGTAGAGAGAATAATAATTCTACAGATCTAATCTGCTGACACGTTTTGCAACATGACATCATGCCATGGCCCGGTCATTATTCGAACCGTTTTTCTCAACCAGCACTGCACATATCGCGAGGAGGTTTTCTTGACACATCTTGTAGAAGCAGAGATCGTGTCCCCTTATCACGGGATTCTCATCAATATGGGTATGGGTAACCCAACCGTGCCATCAATTATGGCGTTCGGAGAATAAGCGATTTACCAGGTAAGTGGGGAGGCGCATCGCCTCTTCCGCCCTTATAAAGGGACAAAGATTCACCCTTTTTACCCACACCTTCTTCCTCCTTGCTCATCCATTCTCGCACACTCAAGCTCCAGTGCCCAAGTTTGCATCTTTCTCCTCAAACCACTCCAAGCATGTCCGGAGCGGGAGGCAAGTGGATGGTCTCCTCCGTCACGGAGGAGAACATCACAAAGCTACGGGAAGCCGGATATCTGGCCGCGGATATCGCGCATCGGCTGCCAGATGCGGGGCAGATCATCCCTACGCTCGAACCCCATGAGAGGGTAGTTTTTCTTACCCACTTTGTCCGCGGACTAGGATTTCCCCTTCACCCATTCGTCCGCGGACTCATGTTCTACTACGGGCTGGATTTTCATGATCTGGCCCCCGATTTCATCCTCAACAACTCGGCGTTTATCGTCGTGTGCGAGGCCTTCCTCCACATCAGGCCCCACTTCGGCTTGTGGCTGAAGACCTTCAATGTCAAACCGAAGGTGGTGGTCGGCCAGCAAGCAGAGCGCGGAGGCGCCATGGTGGGAAAATTCCTAACGTCACCTGGCTCAAAGGCTCCTATGTGGAGACCATAAAGGGGTGGCAATTGGGGTGGTTCTACATCACCGAGCCGCGTGACACCAACTGGGTGACGGCCCCCAAATTTCGATCCAGAATCGCCACGTGGCTCACTTCCTGGAAAGAGAAGGGCCTGTCCTGGGGTTCCCCGGTAGAGCTGACCGGACTCTAGACCTGCATCAGGAACATGATGAGCAAGAAAATCAAGCTCGTCAACATGGTCCAGGTCATGCTCTTCTACCAGATCGTCCCGTGTCAACGACGGGCATTCAATTTGTGGGAGTTCGACCCAGCCAAGCACCAGACACTGTGAGAGCTCTTCGACACGATGCACAAGGACGTCTGGAAGGTGCTGTTCAAGGGCGCCGAGGTACCTCCTTCCCTTACCGAGGACCGCGGACTCAGCGCAAAGCGCCATGCTAATCCAGTAAGTTTTTCTATTTCACAGGGTACTTACTTGCCCTAGTTTAATGATGTGCGGAGTCTAAGCTTCCATACCATTAACAGGACTGGGTAGAGACAGCGAAGCAGCTCGATTTCCCAGCCCCCCTGCCTGAAGATTTTGCAGATGCTCTCCTAACGGAGATGCTGGTTCCAGCGCCTTACGAGGTGCCGGCGAAGAAGGCCACGGGGACCCAAAAGGGTGTCCGGCGCAAGGTTATGTCAGACTCATTGTCCGTTAACTCCGAAGCGCAATCCTCCCACGAAAACGAGGAGGAGGAAGAGAAAAGTTCTCCCCCCCCCTAGTCGGGGGAAATAATAAAAGGAAAGCCGCCCCAACCGAGGAGGCCGAAGGGTCCAAGAAGGGAAGGACCCTCCTTCCGGACTGCTCCATGACAGCCGCCCCCAGCGACGACGAGTGGTTACCTAGGGACAAGCCTCTGGTGAAGTCGTAAGTATCCGGATACCATAGTAATTCACAGTATGTTTTATTGCACAGCTTCTCCTTACGCCAAATATGATTATGCAGTCCGTCTCGACCCTGTCTCGACGTATCTTCGTCGGACGGTTCTTTGGACTCGTCGGATATGAATAGCGATTTACTTCCGACCGCCTCCATCCCTCGCCCTATGGATAACGTCGAGGTGTTGTCTCAAAAGGCACCGAGCCGAGGGGAGGTAGTCCTGGGGGTGCCTTGAGGCGACCTTCCGGACCCTGGGCGCAGAGGGAGCAAGATCCCCACGAGCTCCAAGTTTGCCCCCCAGCCGAACATTGTGCCGGAACCTTCGGTGGTTCCGGACTCCTATGCGTGATCCTCCGTTAAGGGGGGCAAGCCGCCCGTGTCGGTGGCCTCTGTCCAACCAGAGGCACCGGACAACTTGTTGGAAGTGCTTCGCAGCGCTTCCATCAACGAAGAGCACCGCACTATCATGAGTGCGGTGATCGAGAAAGTTCAGTCCGCCAAAAACGGACTAACCGAAGCTTGTGCCAGCCTCCTAACAGGCTTTGAGGTAAGCAATCAAAATATAAGAAAATATTACTGCATAGACAGTAGCCCCTAATGCTCTATTCGGCGTTCGCGAAGAAAGGCCGAATAGAGGATCAAATGATGACTCAGGAGTCTAATCAGAATATGTCTATGTGCATGTGCAGGCACTACTAGCCGCTGCCGCATGTACTGCAGAGGTCTCTGCACTGAAGCGGGATCTGGAGCGGTCTAAGGACGAGCTCGGCCTTACCAAGAGGCAGCTCGAGGAGAGCAAAGGTAAGCAATACCTTGTCTATACATTAAAAAGAAGTTCGGTGTAAAGTAGTAGGATCATCATGAATTTGCTAGGGGCCACAACCGAGGTGGCGACCCTGAAGAAGGTGTTGTCCGAGGCCGAAGACAAAGCGGCCAAGGAGCGCATTGAGCGGGAAAAGCAAGAAGCCCGGGTAGGCAAGGTGCAGCAAGAGCTCGAGGCTCTTGCAAAAAAACACGAGTCCTTGGAGCTTGACTCTAAGACGCGAGAGTCCGAGCTTGCGAAGGCGCTCGAAAGCGCACATAGCGCCAAGTCTGAAGCCCACAAGGCCCTCTAGGAGATGGATGCGGTGAAGAAGATAGCAGCGGGTAAGGCATTCATTATGCAAAGCAAGCATGTGAAGGAAACTTTCCTTTTACTTACCCGAATTCGGAGCTCTCCAGGAGCGTTCGCAGATCTTCCCCGCAGTGTACTGGATGCCGCGGAGTTTTACCGAGCTGAGGAGGGGAGCTCGACGGAAAAGTTGTTTTGGTCTCAGTATACTGGGACCGAACACCCAATGCCCTTGAGCGACCAGCTGAAGCAATTGGTCGAGCTTCACAAGGCGGCCGAATAGGCCATGAAGGGTCTTATAGTCCGGATTTGGCCTGGCGAGCCCTGCCCAGCAGCTACTTAGGACTGGTGAGGCGGCTTGTGGATGCCTGCCTACGGCTTGAAGTCATAAAGCCGTCCGTCTGCATCGAGGGTGCGCGCCGGGCTTTTGCCCGGGCGAAGGTGCACTGGGTGAAACTGGACGCTGTGAAGCTGGTGAAGGAGGGGCCGCCGGAGGGCAAGGAGCATCGTTGTCCCGAAATGTATTATGATAGTGTCCTGAAGGGTTCCTGCCTTGTGGCGGATGAATGTGCCAGAGATGTAATTTTCGAATGAACATGCTTATGTGATCCTGTTTATTTGAAACGAGTTCATTTGCACTATGCAACGCTTTTTGAATTTAAAATATTACCTTCTATGCGGCTGTTTATAAAATCTGAGAGTTGGCCAGTCGTCGGCTTCTGCCCCCATGTACCTAGTACTGGGGTGTTCGGGATAAACCTGAGCACTCTTTATCCCAATTTTGGGTCCTTCGAGGGAGGTGTTCAGCACAACGAACCAGGCAATCGGACTATAAGGCTTTATCACTCTCACTTAGTCATGGAAGTCTACAATTTTAAATTTTGGCGAAGCCCCTAGTATTCGGAAGGCCGAATTTGGGGCGCTATATACGCCTAAGTCGGGCAAGACCGACTCCTCGCCCGAAGCGGAAAAAGTCTTTAAGGACTTGAGACCTCTCGAACAGCAACCAGCTCTCGCCTTATCATGACAGCCAGTTTTCAGCTTTCTCTACTAAGGTGCTTGTCCGGAAGAATCGGGACACAATTGCAGTAGTTCTCCCAGCGCTACCTTAGCCGATATAGCAGAACATAAGGTACCAAAACATGGGAGCCGGGCAAACCCAACTATTGACCCAAGACATGATCCGGAGCTGATGCATATAATGTTATAAGTTCGGGGTACTGCACTGTCGAAAGTGTTCGAACTTCTCACGCCGTATTATGGGGTAAACGGAAAGCCCCTGGCGTACTGACCGTACCAGAATGTACGGGTGCAAGTTGTCAAAATGAACATATAAGAAAAGATGGATAATGCAATAACAGACTAATGCTATGCATTGTTATTTAAATAATACGTCGAAGCGTACTGATACAAGTAGTGCAATAAGCAAAAAATAGGACTATTTGACATGTCCTATCCAAGGGCAAGCTGCGTACGGGAATTAAAAAGCGGGTATATCGATTGTTATTAGAGACCACCTGGAGGTTCCTTGTACGTCTTAGCTTCTTGCCTCCTTGATTGTTCCTTCCCGTAATGTGTCCGGCAATCGTACTGCCGGAAAGGGTTTCCAGAGAGTAAGGTCCTGAAAGAGAAAAAAATGATAAAGGTATACAGCCCCTAGGGCGGTTAAGCCGCATTGCGGGGCGTGCCCTGGTCGTGCCCCCGCCTATGCCCATGGTATTTTTAGTGCGTAATTATGTACGCGCGGCACGGATTTCGTTGCTTGATTGGGACTGGGACGGGGGCCGAATCGCTAGGCGAGCTCTGAACGTGCCAGGCGATTGTGTTGCAGTTTACTCCAGACTCGCTTGACAGTATCCAGGGGCTGTATCGCCAAATTGGTGGTTTGCCTTAAAAGGCTGCTTTGTGCTTCTGCTGCGAGGGCCGCAGTGTGCTCTTCCGTGCGGAGCGAGCGTTCTATGTTTCCATTGACTGTTATGACCCCCCTAGGTACTGACATCTTGAGCTTGAGGTATGCGTAATGCAGTACCGCATTGAATTTTGTAAATGCGGTGCGCCCGAGCAGTGCGTGATAGCAACTGCGGAACAGGACAATATCAAAGATTAACTTCACGCTTTGGAAGTTGTCCGGAGATCCGAAGACCACTTCTAGTGTGATTGAGCCCGTGCAATGGGCCACTACACCTGGGATGACGCCCTTAAAGGTGGTTTTGGTGGGTTTGATCCTCAAGGGATCTAACCCATTTTGCGCACTGTATCCTGATAGAGCAGGTTCAAGCTGCCACCGCCATCCATAAGGACTCGAGTGAGGTGAAATCCGTCGATGATGGGGTCTAGGACCAGTGCGGCGGATCCGCCATGACGGATACTAGTGGGGTGGTCCCTGCGATCGAAGGTGATCGGACAAGCGGACCATGGGTTGAACTTTGGGGCGACGGGCTCCATCGCATAGACGTCCCTTAGTGCACGCTTTCGTTCCCTCTTGGTAATGTGGGTTGCGTATATCATGTTCACCGTCTTCACTTGTGGGGGAAACCTCTTCTGTCCTCCCGTGTTCGGCGGCCGGGGCTCTTCCTCGTCATCACTATGCAGCCCCTTGTCCTTGTTTTCGGCATTCAACTTGCTGGCCTGCTTGAACACCCAGCATTCTCTGTTGGTGTGATTGGCTGGCTTATCAGGGGTGCCGTGCATTTGACACGAGCGATCGAGTATGCGATTCAAACTGGACGGGCCCAGAGTACTTCTTTTGAATGCCTTTTTCCGCTGACCGGATCTAGAGCCTCTGAATCTGGCATTGACTGCCGTATCATCGGCGTTATCGCTGTTGTTGCGGCGCTTTTGTCTGTTACGGCGTGGTCTGCCATTGGCATCTTTGGTATCCGAAGTGCCTGGATTCCTTGATGTGTTGTTGCTGCGAGCCAGCCAGCTGTCCTCGCCCGCGCAAAAGTGGGTCATGAGTGTTGTGAGGGCTACCATAGACTTCGGCTTCTCCTGGCCGAGGTGCCGGGCGAGCCACTCGTCACGGATGTTATGCTTGAATGCCGCTAAGGCCTCTCCATCCGGGCAGTCGACAATTTAGTTTTTCATAGTTAGGAACCGTGTCTAGAATTACCTGGCCGATTCCCCTAGCTGCTGAGTTATATGGCTCAAGTCATCATCATCCGATGGTCGCACATAAGTGCCCTGGAAGTTGTCAAGGAATGCGTCTTCCAAATCCTCCCAACTGCCGACGGAGTCTGCTGGCAAGCTACTCAGCCAATGCCGAGCTGGTCCTTTGAGTTTTAGTGGGAGGTACTTGATGGCATGCGGATCATCACCGCGAGCCATGTGGATATGGAGGAGGAAATCCTCAATCCATACAACAGGATCTGTTATACCATCATACGATTCGATATTTACGGGTTTAAAACCCTCCGGGAATTCGTGATCCATAACTTCATCAGTGAAGCATAGGGGGTGTGCGACGCCTCTGTGTCGGGCTATATTACGACGCAGTTCATATGAGTCTTGTCTGCTGTGTTCGGCCCGGCCAGATTTGCTTTTAGTGTATCCGGCACGACGGTCATCATCCCGCGTTGGTGCGCGCCCTCGTGACCCGTATATCGACCTTGCATGTTTTGCCCTGCTGTCCAATACGTCTCGCAGGTCCTGTGTGTTGCCCCGGGCTTTGGTATTTTTGTTTGAGTGGCGGCGGGGTGCAGGCTGAACCTCAGGCTGAAACGCCTCTCTGGCTCGGCCATGAGGTGGCCGGTCAGCCGCATCGTACACTGGTGATGTAGGTTTCAATGCTTCCTCCTCGAGATGAGGTAGCAACCTGCGCTTTGGGAAACTCTTGGAGGGGCGCTCGAGTTCGTATTCCTCGGTCGCAAGGACTTCGGACCATCTGTCTGCTAGCAGATCTTGATCAGCTTGAAGCTGTTGTTGCTTCTTCTTCAAGCTATTTGTTGTTGCCATAAGCCGGCGTTTGAAGCGCTCCTGCTCGACAGGATCCTTCGGCACGATAAATTCTTCATCGCTGAGGCTCACCTCATCTTCGGAGAGAGGCATGTAATTGTCCTCCTCCGATTCTCCATCTGCTGCCCGCTCTGGAGGGCTAGCTTGTTCACTCTCCCGCTCTAAATCGTGCTGGGGGGGAGGATTGTCGTCTTCAGCACTATTCGGAGTGTTATTATCTCTTGTGACGGTATCACTACTTTTGATATGGCGGGACTTAGAGCGGCGCCGCTGACGTCGGCGCTTGGGTTGCTTCTTGGAGGGGTCATCCTCCGCTGTCTCGTCGCCATTGCCTTCTTTGGGGGTGTCCATCATGTATATATATCATATGATGAGGTGGCGGTCCAGCGCCCTGTGGGCGGTTCCTGTTCGTCTCCTACATCGTCGTCCATACCGTCGATGTCTTCGGAGTCGAAGTCGAGCATGTCAGTTAAATCGTCGATAGTGGCTACTAAGTGGGTGGTGGGTGGGGAGAGAATTTCTTCATCGTCCGCATCCCACCCTAGTCGGACATAGTTCGGCCAAGGTTCTCCTGACAAAGAAAGGGACCTTAATGAATTTAGCACGTCGCCGAAAGGAGAGTGCTGAAAGATATCCGTGGAGGTAAACTCCATGATCGGTGCCCAATCGGATTCGACAGGCACGGACGCGGGCAGCTCAGAGTCCATGGCCGGAGAAGAATCTAGTGGTTCGGCAACACGGCTCTCGTAAGGGGTGAAGTCAGTATCTAGCTCTATCGCCACTGAGTGCGGCCTCCATGGCGGGGTCTATTCCCCCGTCCTCGGATGGCGCAATTTGCTCCGGATTAAGGGTCGGAGTAGTGGCAGATGCGATCTCTCGAACACTGTCCAATGGCAGAGTTACGTCATGCTCGTCGTGATTGTGCGGCGTACCTGACACGGGCTCGAATCCGTCGAAGATCAAGTATCCGCGGATGTCGGCAGTGTAGTTTAAGTTTCCGAATCTGACCTGACGGCCAGGGGCGTAGCTCTCGATCTGCTCCAGATGGCCAAGCGAGTTGGCCCGTAGTGCGAAGCCGCTGAATATGAAGATCTGTCCGGGGAGGAAAACCTCACCCTAGACCGCATCGTTACTGATGATCGAAGGAGCCATCAAGCCTTATAGTGACGGCATAGTGGAACTCTCAATGAAAGCACCAATGTCGTAGTCAAAACCGGCGGATCTCGGGTAGGGGGTCCCGAACTGTGCGTCTAAGGCGGATGGTAACAGGAGGCAGGGGACACGATGTTTACCCAGGTTCGGGCCCTCTCGATGGAGGTAATACCCTACGTCCTGCTAGATTGATATTGATGATATGAGTATTACAAGAGTTGATCTACCACGAGATCATAGAGGCTAAACCCTAGAAGCTAGCCTATGGTATGATTGTATGTTGTCCTACGGACTAAACCCTCCGGTTTATATAGACACCGGAGGGGGCTAGGGTTACACAAAGTCGGTTACGAGGGAGGAGATCTACATATCCGTATTGCCAAGCTTGCCTTCCACGCCAAGGAGAGTCCCATCCGGACACGGGACGAAGTCTTCAATCTTGTACCTTCATAGTCCAACAGTCCGGCCAAAGGATATAGTCCGGCTGTCCGGAGACCCCTTAATCCAGGACTCCCTCAACTACTATTACTCCACACATCGACCGCTATCCAACATGCATCTAGAGTATTAAGTTCATAAAGAATGGAGTAACGCCTTAAGTAAGATGGCATGATGTAGAGGGATAAACTCAAGCAATATGATGAAAACCACATCTTTTTATCCTTGATGGCAACAATACAATACATGTCTCGCTACCCCTACATTGTCACTGGGTGAAATCACGCAAGGTTGAACCCAAAACTAAGCATCTCTCCCATTGCAAGAAATACCAATCTAGTTGGCCAAACCAAACTGATAATTTGAAGAGAAAAACAGATATATCAAATCATGCATATAAGAATTCAGAGAAGATTCAAATAATATTCATAGATAATCTGATCATAAATCCACAATTCATCGGATCTCGATAAACACACCGCAAAAGAATATTACATCAGATAGAACTCCAAGAACATCAAGGAGAACATGGTATTGAAGAACATAGAGAGAGAAGAAGCCGTCTAACTACTAGCTATGGACCCGTAGGTCTGAGGTAAACTACCACGCTTCAACGGAAGGGCAATAGGGTTGATGTAGATGCCCTCTGTGATCGAATCCTCCTCCGGCAGATCGTCGGAAAAGGCCCCAAGATGGGATCTCACAGGAACATAAGGTTGCGGCGGCGAAAAAGTATTTTCGTGGCTTTTTTCTAAGGGTTTGGGAATATATGTGAATTTATAGGACGAAGAAGGAGGTCGGTGGACTCCCGAGGGGGGGGGGGCACAAGCCAGGGGCGCCCCCCCTAGGGCATGCCCCTACGGCTTGCCGCCGCCTCATGGGTCTTCTGACTTGGACTCCAAGTCCTACGGGTGTCTTCTGGTCCAAGAAAAATCATCGTGAAATTTTTATTCCATTTGGACTCTGTTTGATATTTCTTTTCTGCGAAACTCAAAAACAAGGAAAAACATAAACTAGCACTGGGCTCTAGGTTAATAGGTTAGTCCTAAAAATAATATAAAATAGCTTATTAATACATATAAAATATCCAAAACAGATAATATAATAGCATGGAACAATCAAAAATTACAGATACGTTGGAGACGTATCATGGCAACACCACCCATGTTGTTCTGGGAGGGAGCGACACGGTGGCGGTTATAAAAAACACATATCAATAAGATATGTAAAAGCATATTAAAATTTACGATTGATCAGGAATTTGCGTAAAAGATAATAGTGAAGGAAATATGCCCTAGAGGCAATAATAAAGTTGTTATTTATATTTCCTTATATCATGATAAATGTTTATAATTCAGGCTAGAATTGTATTAACCGGAAACTTAGTACATGTGTGAACACATAGACAAACAGAGTGTCCCTAGTATGCCTCTACTTGACTAGCTTGTTAATCAAAGATGGTTAAGTTTCCTAGCCATGGACATGTGTTGTCATTTGATGAACGGGATCACATCATTAGAGAATGATGTGATGGAAAAGACCCATCTGTTATCTTAGCATAATGATCGTTCAGTTTTATTGCTACTGTTTTCTTCATGACTTATACATGTTCCTCAGACTATGAGATTATGCAACTCCCGAATACTGGAGGAACACCTTGTGTGCTATCAAACGTCACAACGTAACTGGGTGATTATAAAGATACTCTATAGGTGTCCCCAATGGTGTTTGTTGAGTTGGCATAGATCGAGATTAGGATTTGTCACTCCGTCTATCGGAGAGGTATCTCTGGGCCCTCTCAGTAATGCACATCACTATAAGCCTTGCAAGCAATGTGACTAATGAGTTAGTTGCGGGATGATGCATTACGGAACGAGTAAAGAGACTTGCCGGTAACAAGATTGAACTAGGTCTTGAGATACCGACGATCGAATCTCGGGCAAGTAACATACTAATGACAAAGGGAACAACATATGTTGTTATGCGGTTTGACCGATAAAGATCTTCATAGAATATGTAGGACCCATATGAGCATCCAGGTTCCGCTATTGGTTATTGACCAGAGATGAGTCTCGGTCATGTCTACATAGTTCCCGAACCCGTAGGGTTCGCACGCTTAACGTTCTGTGACAATTTGTATTAGGAGTTATGTGATTTGATGACCGAAGTTTGTTTGGGTTTCCGGATGAGACCGGGGACACGACGAGGAGTCTCAAAATGGTCGAGAAGTAAAGATCAATATATTGGAAGTCTATATTCGGACATCGGAAAGGTTCCGAGTGATTCGGGTATTTTTCGGAGTACCGAAGAGTTACGGGAATTCATATTGGGCCTTAATGGCGATACGGGAAAGGAGAGAAAGGCCTCAAGGGTGTCCGCGCCCCTTCCCCATGGACTGGTCCGAATTGGACTAGGGAAAGGGGGCGCCCCTTCCTTCCATCTTCGTCTCCCTTCCCTTTTTCCTATTCCATGTGGGAGGTGGAATCCTACTAGGACTAGGGAGTCCTAGTAGGACTCCACACTTTGGGCGCGCCCTATGCGGGCCGGCCTCCTCCTCCCTCCATCCTTTATATACGTGGCCAGGGGCACCCCATAGACACACAAGTTGATCATTGTTCCCATAGACGTGTGCGGTGCCCCCCTCCACCATAATCCACCTCGGTCATATCGTAGCGGTGCTTAGGCGAAGCCCTGTTCCGGTAGCATCATCATCACCGTCATCACGCCGTCGTGCTGAGGAAGCTCTCCCTTGACACTCTGCTGGATCTTGAGTTCGTGGGACGTCACCGAGCTAAACGTGTGCAGATCGCGGAGGTGTCGTACTTTCGGTACTAGGATCGGTCGATCGTGAAGACGTAGGACTACATCAACCGCGTTGTCATAACGCTTCCGCTTACGGTCTACGAGGGTACGTGGACAACACTCTCCCCTCTCGTTGCTATGCATCACCATGATAGATCTTGCGTGTGCGTAGGAAAAGTTTTGAAATTACTGCGTTCCCCAACAGATAGCATAACTTATTTGCTGATGGTGAGGGAGACAATGCCATTGGTGGAGGCAGAGGCAACAAACGAGGATGGTGACGGAGACAGTGGTGGTGGCCATGGACATGAATTCACAATTTCTTTCATTAATCTCTTATGCACAGGTTTTGAAGTTCATTCTTACGCCGCTAACGGCGCGAGAGAAGAAAATGAAAATGACAGAAAAAGAGATGCAATGTCTCCGGTCCTCGTCATGTTGAAGTTTCTATTAAAAATGGTTCACTTTATCCATTGTGGAACAAACCCATAATAATAACTTAATTCAATTTATCAATTCCGAGTTAAAAAACTTGCATGCCAATTGAACTTGTTCAAACCTTAAAAACAAAATTGTACTGTGAATTAAAGAGGATGAATATTGTACAATGAATAAGAGAAGACGAAAGCGGTGGAGCTCTTATCTTAGAGCATCTCCAGCCGCATCCCCAACATGGCCTCAAGGCCCTTTTTCATCGCCGACGCGGAAAATTCGGCCCAGTCGCGCTCCCAGAAGCTCAATTTTTGCCGGTTAGGGCCGAATTTGGCGCCAGCGGACCTAGGCCGAACCCAACGTGCTGGGGGCGCCCGGGGGCGCAGGGGGAAACATTTTTGGCGTGAAAAGGAGTGGTTCCGGTGAGTCAGCAACTCACCACCTTTGTCGTCCTCATTGCCTCGGTTCCACGGGAATCAATGCCAAGGCTGCCGCGTTGCCGCGCCGGTTAGCCTTTCATTGATGCCTCACGGGCGACGTGGCAATGCGCGTCCCGCCCATTCCTTCCACGCGGCACACGGCGGCAGCTCTCCCACCGCCCATCTGCGGCTATAAAAGTCGTCCTCCCGTGTCGGTGTACGCACAAGCTCTCGCCACCGACGCACTTCTCTCCACCTCTCGCCGCCGACGCCCCTCTCTCATACTCTCTCCCCCCACCGATGGCAATGGACGAGCGCTTCCCAGGTGACGGCGCGGCGGTGAACGGCTCCGGCCGACGCCATCTGCACGAGGACGAGGCGCGGCTCATCTACGAGGCCGACTATCAGGCGCCCCCGACATGCGGGTGCCGGGCACCTGGAGGCTCAGCGCCGGCGGCGTCCCGGTGCCGCCCGCGCCCACCGAAGCTGCTCGACACACCGAAATCGCGTGCATCCAGTCTTCGCCGCCGAAGCCGCAGCGGAACCAGCCGAGGTACGCCCCCGATAACAACGCGCTGTGGACGGCGTACTTCAAGCGACGCCACGAGGAGGAGATTACCGCCACCAACGGCATCAAGCCATGCGGCCGCCTCAACTCCGAGGGGCGGCGCCAATGGTGGGGCGTCCCAGGCTGCACCCTTAAGGTTGTCCTCGAGTACATCGAGGCCGGCAACACGCCGCGCCTAGAGTACTCGGCGCCCCTTCCTTCTCTTGCCGCCGCGGCAGCTCCTGGATGCCGCGGCGAATGGAGACGGCGACCTCGTCGTCGTTGTCAGGCTCTGGCTCTCTTTCCTCCGGTTCGCCGGCGCTCCGTCCCGTCAAGCCGGAGCCGCAGAAGACGCCACTTGGGCGCCACACCAGCGGCGGCGCCCTCATCTTCAACGAGGGTGGTGGCCCCTCTCCTTCTTCCTACCGCCTCGTCAGGCAGAAGACCGAGCCGGGTCTACTCCCTGTGACGAAGGAGCACGAGGCCATGGCCACTGCCAACGAGACCGCCCTCAAGTGGGCGAAGGCGGACTACGTCCGCGAGCAGATGGAGCGCCATCGTCGGGCCTACGAGGAGATCAAAGCTCGGCGCCGCGAATGCGAGGAGGGCGGCGGCGTCATCCTCGACAGCGGTGACGAGGAAGCGCCGGGTCGCCAAACCCCCCGTGCATCGGCGACGCTGGTCAGGGGTACAGCAGGGATGGCGGCGGCGGCGACAACGACGACGACGACGACGACGGCAGCGGCGGCGGTGACTATACCCGGTTCTACGGGCTCCTCGACATGTAGAAGGCAGGAGGCGGCGGCGGCTGGGCGTAGTTGTAGTTTTTAGTTTGTGTTTTTAAGTTTTTTACAAATATCAATGAAATCGTCTAGTTTGAACGAAATTGTGTTGTGTTTGGCCGATTTTATGTTTTAAAAAACGGCATCTGAGGACGACCTGATGGCGATGGCTGGGAACCTGATCGGCCCCACGCTGAAATTATCACCGGTTCGCCCATAGGCAACGCTGTCTCAAGCCTCTGAAGGCCGAACGACCGGAGATGCTTTTAGTATGCGAGATACGTGGGTTGCTAACCGACGGCTCTCTGCCAGGCTGCCTCCGCCCTAGTACTGGTTCTCCGTGCCAGTCCACCTGCCTACCACGCATGCCTGATGACCGATGGCTGCGTCGCTCACTAGGACTCAATTCCTAATGTCAAACAATTGTCCAATCAAGAATCTTGAACGACCAGCGTAAGGCTAACTTCATCGTGTGACTTCAAACGGACGTTCGTTTTGTTCGGATTCTATCCATTTGGGTAGGGATTGAGAATCATGTCCGGGCATGTCCTGAGATGCGGCGGCCGTGCGTTCAGCGTGCGGAAGAATCCTGACCGTGTCCTGTTTGCGTGCATTTTTCTTTGCAAGTCCTTAACTTTTTTTTATCATTCATTTTTGATACATGACAATACATCATCACATTTTGACTAATAAAGCAAGGCCAAAGAAAATAAAAACAACAAAAATACATTTTAGAAGATAGCCAATTTCCATAACTGCCCCCTTGAGTTGGGATAGAGCCTTCTCGATGCACTCATTGTTGATCTATGGAGGAGACTCGATCTGGCATCCTCCTTTCTTCTTCAAGCCAGAAGTAGATGTTGCTTCATCAGACCTAGTCTCGTGTCTAGCTTCTAATCTAGCAACAAGTGCACTTGTCTCATTTATAGCCTTTATGCTAGCTAAAAGTGCACGAACATGTACTAAATTTCGCTCTATCAATATATCGATGTACTCTTCTTCCCAATACCAAAACTTGCATCCATTCTACACAACAAAATTTGAAGTTAGCACAACTAGTCAAATCTAGAGCACAAACCGAAGCTAAAAAAAGCGCATACCCCGTCGTTTAAGAACTTGATGAACACCCATCCGGGATGTTCCGGCGTTGTAGACACGCGGCGCACGACTATCCTTGGGCAGTGGGCGCACTTAATGAGTGGCAACGGTACGCTGGCGAGCTTTTGGGCAAGCACCGAGCCCGGCCGACCGCCATCCATGTATCTGCCGGCGGACCACCGACGGTGCAGATCCGAGCGGCTAGAGGAGGAGCCACTGCCTGCATGTGGCCTTGCGGCCCTGCCAGGGCCTTCCGGCGAGGTGTCCGGCCAGTCCATGGCGCGGCCCGACCTCCCACAGCCGGCCGAGCTCAAGACCGACCGGATCCGCCCCAAATCCGGTCGGCGGGTGCGCAAACCAGGTGGCCGTGGTTGGGTAGCTCGGCGGCGCCGAGGGAAAGAGGCTGGACGAGCTCGCGTCCGAACTGCACGACTGCAATGGCAGCGGCGGCGGCGGCGAGGGGAAGAGTGGGGAAGAATAGAGGGGGTGCGACCGAAGGGAGGGATGGGGCGGATAGAAAAATGCTCGCCCTGTGCCACCGACGGACGGGCCAAGGGAGGACACGCGCAGACGACCCGCGCATCCGCGTGGTGTCCGTTTCACCCCGAAAGCGGCGCAAACTTGGGCCGTGAATAGGTCGAAAGCGGACACAAAACGGACACAAGTCCGTTTGCTCCCACGCGTCCTCGTTTGTCCGTTTTACCCCAAACGGACGGGGCTGAATAAGATAGGGTCACGCGGTGGAGTTGGCCTAAGAACAGACGACGAGAATTGTAGAAAAAAGAACCCGCGAACACTTTATCTCACCTGCTACTGTAAGAGGGAAGACAGCCTCGCCTAAAGGCGTTTCCTTTAGTGGCTGGCCCAATCGCACGGTTTTGAAAAGGTTCTTTGAGTTGGTACGAACTGCTTTTAAAACCTTCTGCGCCATTTTTTCTTTTATGGTTTTTTCTATTTGTTTTTTCTTCCACTTTCTTTTGGTTTTCTACCCTTTTTTTAGTTTTTCCTTTTCGTTTTTCAGTGGCTTTCCATTTTTATTCTTTTTTAAATACATTTCGGCTCTTATTTAATTACACATTGAACATTTTTTAGATACTTATTGAATATTTTTAGTGCACACTGAACATTTTATTAATACCAGTTAAACCTTTTTTTAGTTACACATTCAATGTTTCCCGAACACATATCGGACATTTTGAATACATGATAAACATTTTTAACACACACTGGACATTTTAGATGAATGCTTAGAACATTTTTTTTCAAAACATGCAAGACATTTTTCGAGTTTTATAACCATTTTTTAATGCCACTAATATTTTTTGACTGGTATGAAACATTTTTTTAAATTACGTGAATATTTTACGTTGTATAAATGTTTTCAAACAATTTCATTAACATATTTTTGAAATGCTAATTTTTAAAAATATAAAAAAGTTGAATGGTACCAATCATTTTTTTGTAAATTACGAAAACATTTTTTACATTTTATAAACATTTTTAAACTCTATCATGAAAAAATGCGTGATGAGTGCTTTTTTTATGGAATGCGTGATGAGTGCTTTAAAAAATGGAAGTAAATTAAATTTTGGACTATACGTAATTAGAATGTTTCAAAAAAGGAACGAATACCAAATGAAGGGAACTAAAATTGAAACATAATGTATTTGTTCTGGTCTGCCCACTAACGGGTCCCGTGAGGCGAGGTGAGTTCTATAGCCGCGCCCAAACGAATCGATCAACATCAACGTGCACCTGTTTTTGGGCTTGGACCTTGTTCGCAGGGGCTGAGATGAGAAGTAATGGGCCAAATTTCAAGGTGGTCCATGGACCACTATGGTCACGCTGTGGCTACACCCCCAATTCTCACGACAGTTCCTCACACAAAAAAACAATTCTCATGCCAAGCTTATGACTATCTAACCAAATCCTATTTGGCACTTATAGCATCCATTAAGAGCAAAACGGTACACATCACACATCTCCATGCCCTTAGCTAGATTTTGTGGGCCGGACGGTTATGCTTGTTTCTGTGAAGCTTCCAACCGGTTTTCGGAAGCTTTCGGTCCATTTTTTTCGTCTCTCTTTTTTTTGCCCTGTGTTTTCATTACTTTTCTTATTCCTTTTTTTATTTTTCCCTTTTATTTTTAAATGCATCAACTATTTTAGAAAAGAAATTTCTAAACTTATTCAAATTCATGAACTTTTTAGGAATTGAAATATTTTTATATGAACATATTCAAATTCCCCAACTTTTTACAAAGTTTGTGATTTTTTTGGGATCAGTTTGTGATTTTTTTAATTCACATTTCTATTATAATTTTTCGGACTTTCTTAAAATTCATGAAGTTTTTTTCAATTTAACAAACATTTTTCAATTTTAGATTTTTTTTCAAATTCATAATTTTTTCCTCGAATTTCTGAACTTTTTAAAAGTTTAAGTTTTTCCATATTCTTGACTTAAAAGAAATTGTGATATATTTTCAAACTCATGAATGTTTTCAATTGTTATGAATATTTTCCAGAAGTCAACGGTCAGCCGGTCAACTAATTAACGAATGAGCCGGTAAACCTTTTTTTTTCAATTTAACAAACATTTTTCAATTTTAAATTCTTTTTTCAAATTCATAACTTTTATCTCGAATTTATGAACTTTTTAAAAGTTGAAGTTTTTCCAAATTCTTGATTTAAAAGAAATTGTGATATATTTTCAAATTCATGAATTTTTTCAATTGTTATGAATTTTTTCCATAAGTCAATGGTCAGTCGGTCAACTTTTTTTTTTTGAGAAACGGTCAGCCGGTCAACTAGTTAAGGAATGAGAGCCTGCAAACCAGTATCTCCCAACCCAGCGAGGTGTGAGCTTGCAATGAGGGAGCGAGCTTCGTGTTGCTAAGCCGACCCGCTACATGTCACGTGAAAACGCTAGCACGCTAACTCGCGCTGAACGCGCTGAATAGGAGCAGCTTAGAGCAACTTTAAGGGGCGACCCATTTTATTCGTTTGGATTATCCAGACATAAAATTTGGCCTA
The DNA here is from genome assembly GCF_018294505.1 of Triticum aestivum. Classification (NCBI taxonomy): domain Eukaryota; kingdom Viridiplantae; phylum Streptophyta; class Magnoliopsida; order Poales; family Poaceae; genus Triticum; species Triticum aestivum. Next base: position 593,996,938 of record NC_057809.1, read on the forward strand.
ACGAGGCAACCCAAACGAACGTCCGTGTCCGTCTGTTTTCCGTCCCCGACCCAAACTCGACCCAAATCTGAGAAAATGGGTACGAAGCGGATGCTCTCGTCGCTCGCTACCGTCCGCCGCACTAGCACACATCTCTCACCTCTCTCGTACAAATTTCTCTCTCGATCCCCTCTGATGCCGCCGCTACGTCGGCCGATTCCGGCTGGAACGAAGAGGCCCAGCGGCGCGATGGGGAGCGGAGGGCCCTGCGGCCGTGAGGGGAAGCGGAGAGGCACAGCGGCCCCGCATTGGAGTGGAGAGGCCTAGCGGCGCGATGAGGAGCGAAGGGGCGACGCGCGGAGGCCATCCCGTCCCGCCCGACGCGCCGCGTCCAGGGCAACACCGCCGAGCACCACGGTGAACCGCGCCATGGTCTCTCCCGTGAGCCAGCTCCTGTCAACGGACACCGGCCGCCGGCTGGAGGCGTTGACCAACCGGCCTGATGTCGGGTCGATTTGAAATTTACCTTCTCTACATCTTAGGCGGGCCCATTTGAAATTTCTTGAACATGGAAGAATTGTGTGTTCAGTTTTGAAGGCAACCTAAAAACACACACCTTATTTTGTTCACATAATTTAGCAAATGCAAAAACATAAAGCCAAGTTATAAAAATAAAAGTACATTAACCTTGTATCCTTCTTAGGGTCAGTTCTTTTGGGCGATTCTACCAGAATCGCCCCCCTCCCCAGTTTCTCCCAGAATCACCACTCCATATGTTTTTTACAATCCTAAATAATTAGACCTTAACTAGATAGGATTGTAAAAAAATATGAAGTGGCGATTCTGGGAGAAGCTGGGGAGGGGGGCGATTCTGGGAGAATCGCCGAAAAGAACTGGCCCTGAAGGCCAACTAACTAGGTTGAATATCAAAAGCCAACCAAAGATGACAAACCACTTGCAGGACCAACCCTAATCACCCTCTCCTCATGTCACTGGCTAAAGAAATGATTCCATATAATTGCTTCGTCTATTTCCTTGCCTTGATTCTAATTACTATTCCGCTCACTACATTATTTTTGCATGTCACTTCAATCTTGAAAGACGAAAGGGTCGTATGTTAGGCATTAACTAGAGGCCAGGAAAAAGCAAATAACCCCCGAAGAATCATTCTAGCCACTCGACAAACACATAGTGAGCGCACTACCTATGTTTTCTTTGCCCATTCCCTTGCCTCCATCGATCAATCAATTAACGATCTAACCTCAGAGGGCCCTTTATGTGAGCATTGTGGTTTTACAACAAGAATGAATTAACCCCCTACCAAACCAGTAGTAGTATTACCTTGTGCACTTTCCGGTAATAACAAATGTGGTACCTATCATTGATCTGTCGGTTACCTTGACTCGACCCAAATCTGAGAAAATGGGTACGAAGCGGATGCTCTCGTCGCTCGCTACCGTCCGCCGCACTAGCACACATCTCTCACCTCTCTCGTACAAATTTCTCTCTCGATCCCCTCTGATGCCGCCGCTACGTCGGCCGATTCCGGCTGGAACGAAGAGGCCCAGCGGCGCGATGGGGAGCGGAGGGGCCCTGCGGCCGTGAGGGGAAGCGGAGAGGCACAGCGGCCCCGCATTGGAGTGGAGAGGCCTAGCGGCGCGATGAGGAGCGAAGGGGCGACGCGCGGAGGCCATCCCGTCCCGCCCGACGCGCCGCGTCCAGGGCAACACCGCCGAGCACCACGGTGAACCGCGCCATGGTCTCTCCCGTGAGCCAGCTCCTGTCAACGGACACCGGCCGCCGGCTGGAGGCGTTGACCAACCGGCCTGATGTCGGGTCGATTTGAAATTTACCTTCTCTACATCTTAGGCGGGCCCATTTGAAATTTCTTGAACATGGAAGAATTGTGTGTTCAGTTTTGAAGGCAACCTAAAAACACACACCTTATTTTGTTCACATAATTTAGCAAATGCAAAAACATAAAGCCAAGTTATAAAAATAAAAGTACATTAACCTTGTATCCTTCTTAGGGTCAGTTCTTTTGGGCGATTCTACCAGAATCGCCCCCCTCCCCAGTTTCTCCCAGAATCACCACTCCATATGTTTTTTACAATCCTAAATAATTAGACCTTAACTAGATAGGATTGTAAAAAAATATGAAGTGGCGATTCTGGGAGAAGCTGGGGAGGGGGGCGATTCTGGGAGAATCGCCGAAAAGAACTGGCCCTGAAGGCCAACTAACTAGGTTGAATATCAAAAGCCAACCAAAGGTGACAAACCACTTGCAGGACCAACCCTAATCACCCTCTCCTCATGTCACTGGCTAAAGAAATGATTCCATATAATTGCTTCGTCTATTTCCTTGCCTTGATTCTAATTACTATTCCGCTCACTACATTATTTTTGCATGTCACTTCAATCTTGAAAGACGAAAGGGTCGTATGTTAGGCATTAACTAGAGGCCAGGAAAAAGCAAATAACCCCCGAAGAATCATTCTAGCCACTCGACAAACACATAGTGAGCGCACTACCTATGTTTTCTTTGCCCATTCCCTTGCCTCCATCGATCAATCAATTAACGATCTAACCTCAGAGGGCCCTTTATGTGAGCATTGTGGTTTTACAACAAGAATGAATTAACCCCCTACCAAACCAGTAGTAGTATTACCTTGTGCACTTTCCGGTAATAACAAATGTGGTACCTATCATTGATCTGTCGGTTACCTTGACTTTCGTACATTCTACGTTACAAGGTTCTAGTTAATTCCTTTTACCAAGTCTCATTACATTGATTGGTGGTATTAAACATGTCGTTTCGTCTAGACGTCAGCTCAGATGGGCATGTTCTTGGCCATCATGTTGGTGTCATGGTGCATCTGGAATCATCGCAATGTGATCATCTTCAACAACACTCAACTCAGCTTTATCACCTCCTTCACATGATTGAGACAGAGGCTAAGCTATGGGCGATGGCAATCATCTCGACTTGTCCAAACTATTCTTTCTATAAATGCATTTAAGCACAAGGCTTTTTTGTTTTGTCGGAAAAAAGGATGATTTGTTTTAGTGATGATCGATGTAGCTATATTTTTAGATTTTTTATTGTTCTTATCTCCTATGAAAACAATATTGTTACATTTTTAAATCATTAGGGGTGTGCAAGCCCTCCCTGTTCCACTAGAAATGAAACCATCAAGTTCAGTAATTATTACAAGCTAGTAGTTCTTTTAAAGGAAAACAGGGAAATAAATGCTACATGATGGAGTTGATCATCCATACATAGCAAACAAATAGCATTTTACAAGCGCCCGAAGATACTATTACTCAATGCCATCATGAGACAACATCCACGCCACTGAAGCTATTTAGGATCAGGTGGAGGTGTAGACACCATCTTGGTCTTCTTCATAGGAGATTGACCTGCTGAATTCACCATCTCAAGCAGAGTGATGGGGTTGAGGGAAATCATCTTCTAGTCCCATGGCTATCAAGGCCTAGGAGGGGAGATATCGCCATTGTTTGCATGATGTAGGACCAGGAGGCTTTTACCACATGGACATCTGGGAGAGGACATCTATATGATGGGAAATCATCTGGGAAAGAGGTTTTGCTTTTTCTAGATGTTCCAGGAGTCTAATCAGAATATGTCTATGTGGATGTGCAGGCTTCACTACTGGCCGCTGCCGCACGTACTGCAGAGGTCTCTGCACTGAAGCGGGACCTGGAGCGGTCCGAGGACGAGCTCGGCCTTACCAAGAGGCAGCTCGACGAGAGCAAAGGTAAGCAATACCTTGTCTATACATTAAAAAGAAGTTTGGTTGTAAAGTAGTAGGATCATCATGAATTTGCTAGGGGCCACAACCAAGGTGGAGACCCTGAAGAAGCCGTTGTCCGAGGGCGAAGACAAAGCGGCCAAGGAGCGCATTGAGCGGGAAAAGCAAGAAGCCTGGGTAGGCGTGGTGCAGCAAGAGCTCAAGGCTCTTGCCAAAAAACATGAGTCCTTGGAGCTTGACTCTAAGACGCGAGAGTCCGAGCTTGTGAAGGCGCTCGAAAGCGCACATAGCGCCAAGTCTGAAGCCCACAAGGCCTCCAGGAGATGGATGCGGTAAGATAGCAGCGGGTAAGGCATTCATTATGCAAAGCAAGCATGTGAAGGAAGACCTGGTTAACCCAAACAGACCACCACCACTCAGAGTGACCAAGAGTTAGGTCTTCAGAAATGCCTTTTAAGATGGAAACGACATCTGTGGATGCCATCTTCGCCGACATGGAGCCCCCTCAACCACAAAGCTTTTACCTAGACCCACGCTCGACCGCCCCACTAAACCTAGGGTAATGGTTTGGCCAAGCCAACCACCACCACCACCATGATACGTCTCCAACATATCTATAATTTTTTATTGTTCCATGCTATTATAGTATCAAACTTGGATGTTTTATATACACTTACAAGCAATTATATATCATTTTTTGGGACTGGACTATTAACTTAGTGCCAAGTGCAAGTTGTTGTTGTTTGCCTGTTTTTAGTTTTTCAGAATATTAGTACTAAACAAAGTCCAAATGCCACGAAACTTTTTAGAGATTTTTTGGACATAAGAGACCCTGGAAGCTTCGGGAGGGTATGAGAAGATGGAGCAGTGGCCTACGAGGCACCCTGGGCGTGCCCTGGTGCCTCGTGGGGCCCATGTGGCTCCGTTTGACCTAGATCCACCTCTATAAATTATCTAAAATCGGGAAACCAAGAGAGGAGTCCACAAAATACTTTTTCCGCCGCCGCAAGCCTCTGTTCTCGAGAGATCTCATCTGGGGACCTTTTCCGATATTCTGCCAGAGGGGGAATCAATCATGGAGGGGCTCTACATGAACCTTGCTTCCCTTCTGATGATGTATGAGTAGTTTACCACAAACCTACGGATCCATACTTACTAGCTAGATGGCTTCATCTCTCTTTTTTGATCTTCAATACAATATCTCCTTGATGCTCTTGGAGTTCTATTCGACGTAATCACTTTTTGCAGTGTGTTTGTTGGGATTCGATGAATTGTGAGTTTATGATTAGATTATCCATGAATATTATTTGAGTCTTTTCTGAACTCTTTTATGCATGATTATTATATCTTCGTATTTCTCTTTGACCTATTGATTTGGTTTGGCCAACTAGATTGATTTATCTTGCAATGGGAGAGCAGGTGCTTCGTAATAGGTTTGATCTTGCAGTGCTCAATCCCAGTGACAAAAGGGGACATTACACGTATGTATCGTTGCTATTAAGGGTAAAAAGTTATTCATGTCTGAGCTTACTTTGACATCATGTCATCTTACTTAAGGCGTTACTCTATTCTTTATGAACTTAATAATTTAGATGCATGCTAGATAGCGGTCGATGTGTGGGCAAATAGTAGTAGATGCAGGCAGGAGTCGGTCTACTTGTCTCAGATGTGATGCATATATACATGATCATTGCCTTGGATATCGTCATGATTATTTGCTTTTCTATCAATTGCCCAATAGTAATTTGTTTACCCATTTTATGCTATTTTCAAGAAAGAAGCCTCTAGTGAAAACTATGCCCCCCGTGTCTACTTCTATTAGATATTAAAAATCTTAAAAATACCATGCTGCAATTTTACTTTATTTAATTTATTTTGTATTTTTGTTCGGTCTACCTATATATCACCATACAATTTAATTTTGCAATTAACCACCAAGGGATTGACAACCCATTGTTCGCTTTGGGTGCAAGGATTTGTTATTTTGTGTGCAGGTGATGCTAACGAGTTGTTGCGTGATTCTCCTACTGGATTGATAACCTTGGTTTCATAACTGAGGAAAATACTTATCTCTACCGTACTGCATGATCCTCTCCTCTTCTGGAAAAACCCAATGCAGCTCACAAGTAGCACACCGCTGCTCCCACTCAGAGCAGATGTGCCCAAGTGTCGAGGGTCGGCAATGCCTCCAAGGAAGTGAATGACGCCATCAAGCACCATCATCATCAGTAACGATCGTGGGAGAATCAAAGGTTTCATCTAGAGTCTTATTCCACCCCATCTCAACAAACTTTGAGTAAAGGGGCTAGTTGTTGCGAACCTTTGAACCGAACCACGACTCCGTCTATATTCTTCAATAGTGGTCCACACTAAACCGAGTAGAAGGGAAACGGGGCCACACGTCACCATGGTGGATTGCCCGAGTCTATGTCGGCACAACTAGAGCCAGAACGAGTGTGCAACACCAGTGCGTCTACCACACAAGCAGCACCATCCTGGACCAGTAGGAGCAGATCAGGTGCAACCTGATTTGACGCCCATGATCAAGCCACGATGATTGCTGTAGAGATCGATGATGGTGCATCCCAAGAAGTCAACTCCACCATTGCAATGCCGCGAATAGCCTCGCTGAGCTTTCCAACTACCACCACGAGGCTCCTATCTCGCTAGCAAGCTACCTGCTGGGCGGAGAAACAAGCCCCTCCATCACAGACTCCTGTCATGCTTCATAGGGCGGAGTCTATAGGTGATGGCGATGCAAAGGATGAGGAGAGGATGGGTAAGGGGCGTTGTGGCATGCTACCTCTTGAGCTTGCGTTGTTTTTTCCCTTGAAGAGGAAAGGGTGATGCAACAAAGTAACGACAAGTATTTCCCTTAGTTAGAGAACCAAGGTATCAATCCAGTAGGAGGTACAAGTAAGTCCCCAAGCTATGCACCTGCACAAACAATCAAACACTTGCACCCAATGCGATAAAGGGGTTGTCAATCCCTTCATGGTCAATTGCAAAGGTGATATCTGATAGAGATAGGTATAAAAGATTGCTAAAACGTATAGCAAAATAAAAGTAAATAAATTGCAGCAAGATATTTTTGGTATTTTTGATTTATAGATCTGAAAATATATAATGAAAAATAGATCCGGGGGCCATAGGTTTCACTAGAGCGTTCTCGCTTGAAGGCAAATAATACGGTGGGTGAACAAATTACTGTTGAGCAATTGATAGAAAAGAGCAAAGTTATGATGATATCCAAGGCAATGATTATGCATATAGGCATCACGTCCGTGTCAAGTAGACCGACTCTTGCCTGGATCTACTACTGTCGGTGTCAAAACCGGCGGATCTCGGGTAGGGGGTCCCGAACTGTGCGTCTAAGGCGGATGGTAATAGGAGGCAGGGGACACGATGTTTACCCAGGTTCGAGCCCTCTCGATGGAGGTAATACCCTACGTACTGCTAGATTGCTATTGATGATATGAGTATTACAAGAGTTGATCTACCACGACATCATAGAGGCTAAACCCTAGAAGCTAGCCTATGGTATGATTGTATGTTGTCCTACGGACTAAACCCTCCGGTTTATATTGACATCGGAGGGGGCTAGGGTTACACAAAGTCGGTTACGAGGGAGGAGATCTACATATCCGTATTGCCAAGATTGCCTTCCACACCAAGGAGAGTCCCATCCGGACACGGGACGAAGTCTTCAATCTTGTACCTTCATAGTCCAACAGCCGGCCAAAGGATATAGTCCGGCTGTCCGGAGACCCCTTAATCCAGGACTCCCTCAGTAGCCCCTGAACTAGGCTTTCAATGACGATGAGTCCGGCGCGCAGATTTGTCTTCGGCATTGCAAGGCGGTTTCTTCCTCCGAATACTCCATAGGATATTTTGAACACAAGGATAGTGTCCGGCTCTGCAAAACAAGTTCCATATACCATCGTAGAGAGAATAATAAATCTACAAATCTAATCTGCTGACACGTTTTGCAACATGACATCATGCCATGGCCCGGTCATTATTTGAACCGTTTTTCTCAACCAGCACTGCACATATCGCGAGGCGGTTTTCTTGACACGTCTTGTAGAAGCAGAGATCGTGTCCCCTTATCACGGGATTCTCATCAATATGGGTATAGGTAACCCAACCGTGCCATCAATTACGGCGTTCGGGGAATAAGCGATTTACCAAGTAAGTGGGGAGGCGCATCGCCTCTTCCGCCCTTATAAAGGGACAAAGATTCACCCTTTTTACCCACACCTTCTTCCTCCTTGCTCATCCATTCTCGCACACTCAAGCTCCAGCGCCCAAGTTTGCATCTTTCTCCTCAAACCACTCCAAGCATGTCCGGAGCAGGAGGCAAGTGGATGGTCTCCTCCATCACGGAGGAGAACATCACAAAGCTACGGGAAGCCGGATATCTGGCTGCGGATATCGCGCATCGGCTGCTAGATGCGGGGCAGATCATCCCTACGCCTGAACCCCATGAGAGGGTAGTTTTTCTTACCCACTTTGTCCGCGGACTAGGATTTCCCCTTCACCCATTCGTCCGCGGACTCATGTTCTACTACGGGCTGGATTTTCATGATCTGGCCCCCAATTTCATCCTCAACAACTTGGTGTTTATCGTCGTGTGCGAGGCCTTCCTCCACATCAGGCCCCACTTCGGCATGTGGCTAAAGACCTTCAATGTCAAACCGAAGGTGGTGGTCGGCCAGCAAGCAGAGCGCGGAGGCGCCATGGTGGGAAAATGCCTAACGTCACCTGGCTCGAAGGCTCCTATGTGGAGACCATAAAGGGGTGGCAATCGGGGTGGTTCTACATCACCGAGCCGCGCGACACCAGCTGGGTGACGGCCCCCAAATTTCGATCTAGAATCCCCACGTGGCTCACTTCCTGGAAAGAGAAGGGCCTGTCCTGGGGTTCCCCGGTAGAGCTGGCCGAACTCTAGAACTGCATCAGGAACATGATGAGCAAGAAAATCAAGCTCGTCAACGTGGTCCAAGTCATGCTCTTCCGTCAGATCCTCCCGTGTCAACGACAGGCATTCAATTTGTGGGAGTTCGACCCAGCCAAGCACCAGACGCTGTGAGAGCTCTTCGACATGATGTACAAGGATGTCTGGAAGGTGCTGTTCAAGGGCGCCGAGGTACCTCCTCCCCTTACCGAGGACCGCGGACTCAGCGCAAAGCGCCATGCTAATCCGGTAAGTTTTTGTATTTCAGAGGGTACTTACTTGCCCTAGTTTAATGATGTGCGGAATCTAAGCTTCCATACCATTAACAGGACTGGGTAGAGACAGCGAAGCAGCTCGATTGCCCAGCCCCCTGCCTGAAGATCATGCAGATGCTCTCCTAACGGAGATGCTGGTTCCGGCGCCTTACGAGGTGCCGGCGAAGAAGGCCACGGGGACCCAAAAGGGTGTCCGGCGCAAGGTTATGTCGGACTCATCGTCCGTTAACTCCGAAGCGCACTCCTCCCACGAAAACGAGGAGGAAGAGAAAAGTTCTCCCCCCAGCTGGGGGAAATAAGAAAAGGAAAGCTGCCCCAACCGGGGAGGCCGAAGGGTCCAAGAAGGGAAGGACCCTCCTTCCGGACTGCTCCATGACAGCCGCCCCCATCGACGACGAGTGGTTACCTAGGGACAAGCCCCTGGTGAAGTCGTAAGTATCCGGATACCATCGTAATTCATAGTATGTTTTATTGCACTGCTTCTCCTTACGCCGAATATGATTATGCAGTCCGTCCCGACCCCGTCTCGACGTATCTTCGTCGGACGGTTCTTTGGACTCGTCGGATATGAATAGCGATTCACTTCCGACCGCCTCCACTCCTCGCCCTACGGACAACGTCGAGGTGTTGTCTCAAAAGGCACCGAGCCGACGGGAGGTAGTCCTGGGGGTGCCTTGAGGCGACCTTCCGGACCCTGGGCGCAGAGGGAGCAAGATCCCCACGGGCTCCAAGTTTGGCTCCCAGCCGAACATTGTGCCGGAACCTTCGGTGGTTCCGGACTCCTGCGGGTGATCCTCCGTTAAGGGGGGCAAGCCGCCCGTGCCGGTGGCCTCTGTCCAACCATAGGCACCAGACAACTTGCTAGAAGCGCTTTGCGGCGCTTCCATCAACGAAGAGCACCGCACTATCATGAGTGCGGTGATCGAGAAAGTTTAGTCCGCCAAAAACGGACTAACCGAAGCTTGTGCTAGCCTCCTAACAGGCTTTGAGGTAAGCAATCAAAATATAAGAAAATATTACTGCATAGACAGTAGCCCCTGATGCTCTGTTCGGCGTTCGCGAAGAAAGGTCGAATAGAGGATCAAATGATGACTCAGGAGTCTAATCAGAATATGTCTATGTGCATGTGCAGGCTTCACTACTGGCCGCTGCCGCACGTACTGCAGAGGTCTCTGCACTGAAGCGGGACCTGGAGCGGTCCGAGGACGAGCTCGGCCTTACCAAGAGGCAGCTCGAGGAGAGCAAAGGTAAGCAATACCTTGTCTATACATTAAAAAGAAGTTTGGTTGTAAAGTAGTAGGATCATCATGAATTTGCTAGGGGCCACAACCAAGGTGGAGACCCTGAAGAAGCCGTTGTCCGAGGGCGAAGACAAAGCGGCCAAGGAGCGCATTGAGCGGGAAAAGCAAGAAGCCCGGGTAGGCGCGGTGCAGCAAGAGCTCGAGGCTCTTGCCAAAAAACATGAGTCCTTGGAGCTTGACTCTAAGACGCGAGAGTCCGAGCTTGTGAAGGTGCTCGAAAGCGCACATAGCGCCAAGTCTGAAGCCCACAAGGCCTCCAGGAGATGGATGCGGTGAAGAAGATAGCAGCGGGTAAGGCATTCATTATGCAAAGCAAGCATGTGAAGGAAGACCTGGTTAACCCAAACAGACCACCACCACTCAGAGTGACCAAGAGTTAGGTCTTCAGAAATGCCTTTTAAGATGGAAACGACATCTGTGGATGCCATCTTCGCCGACATGGAGCCCCCTCAACCACAAAGCTTTTACCTAGACCCACGCTCGACCGCCCCACTAAACCTAGGGTAATGGTTTGGCCAAGCCAACCACCACCACCACCATGATACGTCTCCAACATATCTATAATTTTTTATTGTTCCATGCTATTATAGTATCAAACTTGGATGTTTTATATACATTTACAAGCAATTATATATCATTTTTTGGGACTGGACTATTAACTTAGTGCCAAGTGCAAGTTGTTGTTGTTTGCCTGTTTTTAGTTTTTCAGAATATTAGTACTAAACAAAGTCCAAATGCCACGAAACTTTTTAGAGATTTTTTGGACATAAGAGACCCTGGAAGCTTCGGGAGGGGATGAGAAGATGGAGCAGTGGCCTACGAGGCACCCTGGGCGTGCCCTGGTGCCTCGTGGGGCCCATGTGGCTCCGTTTGACCTAGCTCCACCTCTATAAATTATCTAAAATAGGGAAACCAAGAGAGGAGTCCACAAAATACTTTTTACGCCGCCGCAAGCCTCTGTTCTCGAGAGATCCCATCTGGGGACCTTTTCCGATACTCTGCCAGAGGGGGAATCAATCATGGAGGGGCTCTACATGAACCTTGCTTCCCTTCCGATGATGTATGAGTAGTTTACCACAAACCTACGGATCCATACTTACTAGCTAGATGGCTTCATCTCTCTTTTTTGATCTTCAATACAATATCTCCTTGATGTTCTTGGAGTTCTATTCGACGTAATCACTTTTTGCAGTGTGTTTGTTGAGATTCGATGAATTGTGAGTTTATGATTAGATTATCCATGAATATTATTTGAGTCTTTTCTGAACTCTTTTATGCATGATTATTATATCTTCGAATTTCTCTTTGACCTATTGATTTGGTTTGGCCAACTAGATTGATTTATCTTGCAATGGGAGAGCAGGTGCTTCGTAATAGGTTTGATCTTGCAGTGCTCAATCCCAGTGACAAAAGGGGACATTACACGTATGTATCGTTGCTATTAAGGGTAAAAAGCTATTCATGTGTGAGCTTACTTTGACATCATGTCATCTTACTTAAGGCGTTACTCTGTTCTTTATGAACTTAATAATTTAGATGCATGCTAGATAGCGGTCGATGTGTGGGCAAATAGTAGTAGATGCAGGCAGGAGTCGGTCTACTTGTCTCAGATGTGATGCATATATACATTATCATTGCCTTGGATATCGTCATGATTATTTGCTTTTCTATCAATTGCCCAATAGTAATTTGTTTACCCATTGTATGCTATTTTCAAGAAAGAAGCCTCTAGTGAAAACTATGCCCCCCGTGTCTACTTCTATTAGATATTAAAAATCTTAAAAATACCATGCTGCAATTTTACTTTATTTATTTTATTTTGTATTTTTGTTCGGTCTACCTATATATCACCATACAATTTAATTTTGCAATTAATCACCAAGGGATTGACAACCCATTGTTCGCTTTGGGTGCAAGGATTTGTTATTTTGTGTGCAGGTGATGCTAACGAGTTGTTGCGTGATTCTCCTACTGGATTGATAACCTTGGTTTCATAACTGAGGAAAATACTTATCTCTACCGTACTGCATGATCCTCTCCTCTTCTGGAAAAACCCAATGCAGCTCACATGTAGCACACCGCTGCTCCCACTCAGAGCAGATGTGCCCAAGTGTCGAGGGTCGGCAATGCCTCCAAGGAAGTGAATGACGCCATCAAGCACCATCATCATCAGTAACGATCGTGGGAGAATCAAAGGTTTCATCTAGAGTCTTATTCCACCCCACCTCAACAAACTTTGAGTAAAGGGGCTAGTTGTTGCGAACCTTTGAACCGAACCACGACTCCGTCTATATTCTTCAATAGTGGTCCACACTAAACCGAGTAGAAGGGAAACGGGGCCACACGTCACCATGGTGGATTGCCCGAGTCTATGTCGGCACAACTAGAGCCAGAACGAGTGTGCAACACCAGTGCGTCTACCACACAAGCAGCACCATCCTGGACCAGTAGGAGCAGATCAGGTGCAACCTGATTTGACGCCCACGATCAAGCCACGATGATTGCTGTAGAGATCGATGATGGTGCATCCCAAGAAGTCAACTCCACCATTGCAATGCCGCGAATAGCCTCGCTGAGCTTTCCAACCACCACCAGGAGGCCCCCATCTCGCTAGCAAGCTACCTGCTGGGCGGAGAAACAAGCCCCTCCATCACAGACTCCTGTCATGCTTCATAGGGCGGAGTCTATAGGTGATGGCGATGCAAAGGATGAGGAGAGGATGGGTAAGGGGCGTTGTGGCATGCTACCTCTTGAGCTTGCATTGTTTTTCCCTTGAAGAGGAAAGGGTGATGCAGCAAAGTAACGACAAGTATTTCCCTTAGTTAGAGAACCAAGGTATCAATCCAGTAGGAGGTACAAGTAAGTCCCCAAGGAAGTGAATGACGCCATCAAGCACCATCATCATCAGTAACGATCGTGGGAGAATCAAAGGTTTCATCTAGAGTCTTATTCCACCCCACCTCAACAAACTTCGAGTAAAGGGGCTAGTTGTTGCCAACCTTTGAACCGAACCACGACTCCGTCTATATTCTTCAACAGTGGTCCACACTAAACCGAGTAGAAGGGAAACGGGGCCACACGTCACCATGGTGGATTGCCCAAGCTTGCCTTCCACGCCAAGGAGAGTCCCATCCGGACACGGGACGAAGTCTTCAATCTTGTACCTTCATAGTCCAACAGTCCGGCCAAAGGATATAGTCCGTCTGTCCGGAGACCCCTTAATCCAGGACTCCCTCAGTAGCCCCTGAACTAGGTTTTCAATGACGATGAGTCCGGCACGCAGATTTGTCTTCAGCATTGCAAGGCTGTTTCTTCCTCCGAATACTCCATAGGATATTTTGAACACGAGGATAGTGTCCGGCTCTGCAAAACAAGTTCCATATACCATCATAGAGAGAATAATAATTCTAGAAATCTAATCTGCTGACACGTTTTGCAACATGACATCATGCCATGGCCCGGTCATTATTCGAACCGTTTTTCTCAACCAGCACTGCACATATCGCGAGGCAGTTTTCTTGACACGTCTTGTAGAAGCAGAGATCGTGTCCCCTTATCACGGGATTCTCATCAATATGGGTATGGGTAACCCAACCGTGCCATCAATTACGGCGTTCGGGGAATAAGCGATTTACCAGGTAAGTGGGGAGGCGCATCGCCTCTTCCGCCCTTATAAAGGGACAAAGATTCACCCTTTTTACCCACACCTTCTTCCTCCTTGCTCATCCATTCTCGCACACTCAAGCTCCAGCGCCCAAGTTTGCATCTTTCTCCTCAAACCACTCCAAGCATGTCCGGAGCGGGAGGCAAGTGGATGGTCTCCTCCGTCACGGAGGAGAACATCACAAAGCTACGGGAAGCCGGATATCTGGCCGCGGATATCGCGCATCGGCTGCCAGATGCGGGGCAGATCATCCCTACGCCTGAACCCCATGAGAGGGTAGTTTTTCTTACCCACTTTGTCCGTGGACTAGGATTTCCCCTTCACCCATTTGTCCGCGGACTCATGTTCTACTACGGGCTGGATTTTCATGATCTGGCCCCCAATTTCATCCTCAACAACTCGGCGTTTATCATCGTGTGCGAGGCCTTCCTCCACATCAGGCCCCACTTCGGCCTGTGGCTGAAGACCTTCAATGTAAAACCGAAGGTGGTGGTCGGCCAGCAAGCAGAGCGCGGAGGCGCCATGGTGGGAAAATGCCTAACGTCACCTGGCTCGAAGGCTCCTATGTGGAGACCATAAAGGGGTGGCAATCGGGGTGGTTCTACATCACCGAGCCGCGCGACATCAACTGGGTGACGGCCCCCAAATTTGGATCCAGAATCCCCACGTGGCTCACTTCCTGGAAAGAGAAGGGCCTGTCCTGGGGTTCCCCGGTAGAGCTGACCGGACTCTAGACCTGCATCAGGAACATGATGAGCAAGAAAATCAAGCTCGTCAACGTGGTCCAGGTCATGCTCTTCTGTCGGATCCTTCCGTGTCAACGACGGGCATTCAATTTGTGGGAGTTCGACCCAGCCAAGCACCAGACGCTGTGAGAGCTCTTCGACACGATGCATAAGGACGTCTGGAAGGTGCTGTTCAAGGGTGCCGAGGTACCTCCTCCCCTTACCGAGGACCGCGGACTCAGCGCAAAGCACCATGCTAATCCGGTAAGTTTTTGTATTTCACAGGGTACTTACTTGCCCTAGTTTAATGATGTGCAGAATCTAAGCTTCCATACCATTAACTGGACTGGGTAGAGACATCGAAGCAGCTCGATTGCCCAGCCCCCCTGACGAGGTGCCGACGAAGAAGGCCACCGAGACCCAAAAGGGTGTCCGGCGCAAGGTTATGTCGGACTCATCGTCCGTTAACTCCGAAGCGCACTCCTCCCACGAAAACGAGGAGGAGGAAGAGAAAAGTTCTCCCCCCCCCCAGCCGGGGGAAATAAGAAAAGGAAAGCCGCCCCAACCGGGGAGGCCGAAGGGTCCAAGAAGGGAAGGACCCTCCTTCCAGACTGCTCCATGACAGCCGCCCCCAGCGACGATGAGTGGTTACCCAGGGACAAGCCCCTGGTGAAGTCGTAAGTATCTGGATACCATAGTAATTCACAGTATGTTTTATTGCACTGCTTCTCCTTACGTCGAATATGATTATGCAGTCTGTCCCGACCCCGTCTTGACGTATCTTCGTCGGACGGTTCTTTGGACTCGTCGGATATGAATAGCGATTCACTTCCAACCGCCTCCACCCCTCGCCCTACGGACAACGTCGAGGCGTTGTCTCAAAAGGCACCGAGCCGAGGGGAGGTAGTCCTAGGTGTGCCTTGAGGCGACCTTCCGGACCCTGGGCGCAGAGGGAGCAAGATCCCCACGGGCTCCAAGTTTGGCCCCCAGCCGAACATTGTGCCGGAACCTTTGGTGGTTCCGAACTCCTGCGGGTGATCCTCCTTTAAGGGGGGCAAGCCGCCCGTGCTGGTGGCCTCTGTCCAACCAGAGGCACCAGACAACTTGCTGGAAGCGCTTCGCGGCGCTTCCATCAACGAAGAGCACCGCACTATCATGAGTGCGGTGATCGAGAAAGTTCAGTCCGCCAAAAACGGACTAACCGAAGCCTGTGCTAGCCTCCTAACAGGCTTTGAGGTAAGCAATCAAAATATAAGAAAATATTACTACATAGACAGTAGCCCCTGATGCTCTGTTCGGCGTTCATGAAGAAAGGCCGAATAGAGGATCAAATGATGACTCAGGAGTCTAATCAGAATATGTCTATGTGCATGTGCAGGCTTCACTACTGGCCGCTGCCGCACGTACTGCAGAGGTCTCTGCACTAAAGCGGGACCTGGAGCGGTCCGAGGACGAGCTCGGCCTTACCAAGAGGCAGCTCGAGGAGAGCAAAGGTAAGCAATACCTTGTCCATACATTAAAAAGAAGTTTGGTTGTAAAGTAGTAGGATCATCATGAATTTGCTAGGGGCCACAACCAAGGTGGAGACCCTGAAGAAGCCGTTGTCCGAGGGCGAAGACAAAGCGGCCAAGGAGCGCATTGAGCGGGAAAAGCAAGAAGCCCGGGTAGGCGTGGTGCAGCAAGAGCTCGAGGATCTTGCCAAAAAACATGAGTCCTTGGAGCTTGACTCTAAGACGCGAGAGTCCGAGCTTGTGAAGGCGCTCGAAAGCGCACATAGCGCCAAGTCTGAAGCCCACAAGGCCTCTAGGAGATGGATGCGGTGAAGAAGATAGCAGCGGGTAAGGCATTCATTATGCAAAGCAAGCATGTGAAGGAAACTTTCCTTTTACTTAACCGAATTCGGAGCTCTCCAGGAGCGTTCGCAGATCTTCCCCGCAGTGTACTGGATGCCGCGGAGTTTTACCGAGCTAAGGAGGGGAGCTCGACGGAAAAGTTGTTCTGGTCTCAGTATACTGGGACCGAACACCCAATGCCCTTGAGCGACCAGCTGAAGCAATTGGTCGAGCTTCACAAGGCGGCCGGACAGGCCATGAAGGGTCTTATAGTCCGGATGTGGCCTGGTGAGCCCTTGGCCATCAGCTACTTCGGTCTGGTGAGGCGGCTTGTGGATGCCTGCCCACGGCTTGAAGTCATAAAGCGGTCCGTCTGCATCGAGGGTGCGCGCAGGGCTTTCGCCCGGGCGAAGGTGCACTGGGCGAAGCTGGACGCTGTGAAGCTGGTGAAGGAGGGGCCGCCGGAGGGCAAGGAGCATCGCTGCCCCGAAATGTATTATGACAGTGTCCTGAAGGGTTCCCGCCTTGTGGCGGATGAATGTGCCAGAGATGTAATTTTTGAATGAACATGCTTATGTGATCATGTTTATTTGAAACGAGTTCATTTGCACTATGCAACGCTTTTTGAATTTAAAATATTACCTTCTGTGCGGCCGTTTATAAAATCTGAGGCCAGTCGTCGGCTTCTGCCCCCATGTACCTAGTACTGGGGTGTTCGGGATAAACCTGAGCACTCTTTATCCCAATTTTGGGTCCTTCGAGGGAGGTGTTCAGCACAACGAACCAGGCAATCAGATTATAAGGCTTTATCACTCTCACTTAGCCATAGAAGTCTACCATTTTAAATTTTGGCGAAGCCCCTAGTATTCGGAAGGCCGAATTTGGGGCGCTATATACGCCTAAGTCGGGCAAGGCCGACTCCTCGCCTGAAGCGGAAAAAGTCTTTAAGGACTTGAGACCTCTCGAACAGCAACCAGCTCTCGCCTTATCATGATAGTCGGTTTTCAACTTTCTCTACTAAGGTGCTCGTCCGAAAGAACCGGGACACAATCACAGTAGTTCTTCCAGCGCTACCTTAGCCGATATAGCGGAACATAAGGTACCAAAACAAGGGAGCCGGGCAAACCCAACTATTGACCCAAGACATGATTCGGAGCTGATGCATATAATGTTATAAGTTCGGGGTGCCGCACTGTCAAAAGTGTTCGGACTTCTCACGCCGTATTATGGGGTAAACGGAAAGCCCCTGGCGTACTGACCATACCAGAATGTATGGGTGCAAGTTGTTGAAATGAAAATATAAGAAAAGATGGATAATGCAATAATAGACTAATGCTATGCATTGTTATTTAAATAATACGTCGAAGTGTACTGATACAAGTAGTGCAATAAGCAAAAAATAGGACCATTTGACATGTCCTATCCAAGGGCAAGCTGCATATGGGAAGTAAAAAGCGGGTATATCGATTGTTATTAGAGACCACCTGGAGGTTCCTTGTACGTCTTAGCTTCTTGCCTCCTTGGTTGTTCCTTCCCGTAATGTGTCCGGCGATTGTACTGCCGGAAAGGCTTTCCAGAGAGTAAGGTCCTGAAAGAGAAAAAAATGATAAAGGTATACAGCCCCTAGGGCGGTTAAGCCGCATTGCGGGGCATGCCCTGGTCGTGCCCCCGCCTATGCCCATGGTATTTTCAGTGCGTAATTAAGTACGCGTGGCACGAATTTCATCGCTTGATTGGGACTGGGACGGGGGCCGAATTGCTAGGCGAGCTCTGAACGTGCCAGGCGATTGTGTTGCAGTTTACTCCAGACTCGCTTGACGGTATCCAGGGGCTGTATCGCCGAATTGGTGGTTTGCCTTAAAAGGCTGCTTTGTGCTTCTGCTGCGAGGGCCGCAGTGTGCTCTTCCATGAAGAGCGAGCGTTCTGTGTTTCCATTGACTTTTATGACCCCCCTAGGTCCCGGCATCTTGAGCTTAAGGTATGCGTAATGCAGTACCGCATTAAATTTTATAAATGCGGTGCGCCCGAGCAGTGCGTGATAGCAACTGCGGAACAGGACGATACCAAAGATTAACTTCTCGCTTTGGAAGTTGTCCGGAGATCCGAAGACCACTTCTAGTGTGATTGAGCCCGTGCAATGGGCCTCTACACCTGGGATGACGCCCTTAAAGGTGGTTTTGGTGGGTTTGATCCTCAAGGGATCTATACCCATTTTGCACACTGTATCCTGATAGAGCAGGTTCAAGCTGCTACCGCCATCCATAAGGACTCGAGTGAGGTGAAATCCGTCGATGATGGGGTCTAGGACCAGTGCGACGGATCCGCCATGACGGATACTAGTGGGGTGGTCCCTGCGATCGAAGGTGATCGGACAAGCGGACCATGGGTTGAACTTTGGGGCGACGGGATCCATCGCATAGACGTCCCTTAGTGTACGCTTTCATTCCCTCTTGGGAATGTGGGTTGCGTATATCATGTTCACCGTCTTCACTTGTGGGGGGAACCTCTTCTGTCCTCCCGTGTTCGGCGGCCAGGGCTCTTCCTCGTCATCACTATGCAGCCCCTTGTCCTTGTTTTCGGCATTCAACTTGCTGGTCTGCTTGAACACCCAGCATTCTCTGTTGGTGTGATTGGCTGGCTTATCAGGGGTGCCGTGCATTTGACATGAGCGATCGAGTATGCGGTCCAAACTGGACGGGCCCAGAGTACTTCTTTTGAATGGCTTTTTCCGCTGACCGGATCTAGAGCCTCTGAATCTGGCATTGACTGCCGTATCATCGGCGTTATTGCCGTTGTTGCGACGCTTTTGTCTGTTACAGCGTGGTCTGCCGTTGGCATCTTTGGTATCCGAAGTGCCTGGATTCCTTGATGTGTTGTTGCTGCGAGCCAGCCAGCTGTCCTCGCCCGCGCAAAAGTGGGTCATGAGTGTCGTGAGGGCTACCATAGACTTCGGCTTCTCCTGGCCGAGGTGTCGGGCGAGCCACTCGTCACGGATGTTATGCTTGAATGCCGCTAAGGCCTCTGCATCTGGACAGTCGACAATTTAGTTTTTCATAGTTAGGAACCATGTCTAGAATTGCCTGGCCGATTCCCCTAGCTGCTGAGTTATATGGCTCAAGTCATCAGCATCCGGTGGTTGCACATAAGTGCCCTGGAAGTTGTCAAGGAACGTGTCTTCCAAATCCTCCCAACTGCTGACGGAGTCTGTTGGCAAGCTATTCAGCCAATGCCGAGCTGGTCCTTTGAGTTTTAGTGGGAGGTACTTGATGGCATGCAGATCATCACCGCGAGCCATGTGGATATGGAGGAGGAAATCCTCAATCCATAAAGCAGGATCTGTTATACCATCATACAATTCGATATTTACGGGTTTAAAACCCTCCGGGAATTCGTGATCCATAACTTCATCAGTGAAGCATAGGGGCTGTGCGACGCCTCTGTGTCGGGCTATATTACGACGCAGTTCATATGAGTCTTGTCTGCTGTGTTCGGCCCGGCCGGATTTGCTTTTAGTGTATCCGGCGCGATGGTCATCATCCCGCGTTGGTGCGCGCCCTCGTGACCCGTATATCGACCTTGCATGTTTTGCCCTGCTGTCCAATACGTCTCGCAGGTCCCGTGTGTTGCCCCGGGCTTTGGTATTTTTGTTTGAGTGGCGGCGGGGTGCAGGCTGAACCTCAGGCTGAAACGCCTCTCTGGCTCGTCCACGAGGTGGCCGGTCAGCCGCATCGTACACTGGTGATGTAGGTTTCAATGCTTCCTCCTCGAGGTGAGGTAGCAATCTGCGCTTTGGGAAAGTCTTGAAGGGGCGCTCGAGTTCGTATTCCTCGGCCGCAAGGACTTCAGTCCATCTGTCTGCTAGCAGATCTTGATCAGCTTGAAGCTGTTGTTGCTTCTTCTTCAAGCTATTTGTTGTTGCCATAAGCCGGCGTTTGAAGTGCTCCTGCTCGATAGGATCCTTCGGCACGATAAATTCTTCGTCGCCGAGGCTCACCTCATCTTCGGAGAGAGGCATGTAATTGTCCTCCTCTGATTCTCCAGCTGCTGCCCCGCTCTAGAGGGATAGCTTGTTCACTCTCCCGCTCTAAATCGTGCTGGAGGGGATTGTTGTCGTCTTCAGCAGTATTCGGAGTGTTATTATATCTTGTGCCGGTATCACTACTTTTGATATGGCGGGACTTAGAGCGGCGCCGCTGACATCGGCGCTTGGGTTGCTTCTTGGAGGGGTCATCCTCCGCTGTCTCATCGCCATTGCCTTCTTTGGGGGTGTCCATCATGTATATATATCATATGATGAGGTGGCGGTCCAGCGCCCTGTGGGCGGTTCCTGTTCGTCTCCTACATCGTCGTCCATACCGTCGATGTCTTCGGAGTCGAAGTAGAGCATGTCAGTTAAATCGTCGATAGTGGCTACTAAGTGGGTGGTGGATGGGGAGAGAATTTCTTCGTCGTCCGCATCCCACCCTAGTCAGACATAGTTCGGCCAAGGTTCTCCTGACAAAGAAAGGGACCTTAATGAATTTAGCACGTCGCCGAAAGGAGAGTGCTGAAAGATATCCGTGGAGGTAAACTCCATGATGGGTGCCCAATCGAATTCGACAGGCACGGACGCGGGCAGCTCAGAGTCCGTGGCTGGAGAAGAATCTATTGGTTCGGCAACACGGCTCTCGTAAGGGGTGAAGTCAGTATCCAGCTCTATCGCCACTGAGTGCGGCCTCCATGGCGGGGTCTATTCCCCCGTCCTCGGATGGCGCAATTTGCTCCGGATTAAGGGTCGGAGTAGTGGTAGATGCGATCTCCCGAACACTGTCCAACGGCAGAGTTACGTCATGCTCGTCGTGATTGTGCGGCACACCTGACACAGGCTCGAATCCGTCGAAAATCAAGTATCCGCGGATGTCGGCAGTGTAGTTTAAGTTTCCGAATCTGACCTGACGGCCAGGGGCGTAGCTCTCGATCTGCTCCAGATGGCCAAGCGAGTTGGCCCGTAGTGCGAAGCCGCTGATATGAAGATCTGTCCGGGGAGGAAAACCTCACCCTGGACCGCATCGTTACTGACGATCGAAGGAGCCATCAAGCCTTATGGTGACGACACAATGGAACTCTCAATGAAAGCACCAATGTCGGTGTCAAAACCGGCGGATCTCGGGTAGGGGGTCCCGAACTGTGCGTCTAAGGCGGATGGTAACAGGAGGCAGGGGACACGATGTTTACCCAGGTTCGGGCCCTTTCGATGGAGGTAATACCCTACGTCCTGCTAGATTGATATTGATGATCTGAGTATTATAAGAGTTGATCTACCACGAGATCGTAGAGGCTAAACCCTAGAAGCTATCCTATGGTATGATTGTATGTTGTCCTACGGACTAAACCCTTCGATTTATATAGCCACCGGAGGGGTCTAGGGTTACACAAAGTCGGTTACGAGGGAGGAGATCTACATATCCGTATTGCCAAGCTTGCCTTCCACGCCAAGGAGAGTCCCATCCGAACACGGGAGGAAGTCTTCAATCTTGTACCTTCATAGTCCAACAGTCCCGCCAAAGGATATAGTCCGGCTGTCCGGAGACACCTTAATCCAGGACTCCCTCAACTACTATTACTCCACACATCCACCGTTATCCAACATGCATCTAGAGTATTAAGTTCATAAAGAATGGAGTAATGCCTTAAGTAAGATGGCATGATGTAGAGGGGTAAACTCAAGCAATATGATGAAAACCACATCTTTTTATCCTTGATGGCAACAATACAATACATGTCTCGCTACCCCTACGTTGTCACTGGGTGAAATCACGCAAGATTGAACCCAAAACTAAGCATCTCTCCCATTGCAAGAAATACCAATCTAGTTGGCCAAACCAAACTGATAATTTGAAGAGAAAAACAGATATATCAAATCATGCATATAAGAATTCAGAGAAGATTCAAATAATATTCATAGATAATCTGATCATAAATTCACAATTCATCGGATCTCGATAAACACACCGCAAAAGAATATTACATCAGATAGAACTCCAAGAACATCGAGGAGAACATGGTATTGAAGAACATAGAGAGAGAAGAAGCCATCTAACTACTAGCTATAGACCCGTAGGTCTGAGGTAAACTACCACGCTTCAATGGAAGGGCAATAGGGTTGATGTAGATGCCCTCCATGATCGAATCCTCCTCCGGCAGATCGTCGGAAAAGGCCCCAAGATGGGATCTCATAGGAACATAAGGTTGCGGCAGCGAAAAAGTATTTTCGTGGCTTTTTTCTAAGGGTTTGGGAATATATGTGAATTTATAGGACGAAGAAGGAGGTCGGTGGACTCCCGAGGGGGGGCACAAGCCAGGGGCGCCCCCCCTAGGGCATGCCCCTACGGCTTGCCGCCGCCTCATGGGTCTTTTGACTTGGACTCCAAGTCCTACGGGTGTCTTCTGGTCCAAGAAAAATCATCGTGAAAGTTTTATTCCATTTGGACTCCGTTTGATATTTCTTTTCTGCGAAACTCGAAAACAAGGAAAAACATAAAGTAGCACTGGGCTCTAGGTTAATAGGTTAGTCCTAAAAATAATATAAAATAGCTTATTAATACATATAAAATATCCAAAACAGATAATATAATAGCATGGAACAATCAAAAATTACGGATACGTTGGAGATGTATCATGGCAACACCACCCATGTTGCTCTGGGAGGGAGCGACACGGTGGCGGTTATAAAAAACACATATCAATAAGATATCTAAAAGCATATTAAAATTTACGATTGATCAGGAATTTACGTAAAAGATAATAGTGAAGGAAATATGCCCTAGAGACAATAATAAAGTTGTTATTTATATTTCCTTATATCATGATAAATGTTTATAATTCAGGCTAGAATTGTATTAACCGGAAACTTAGTACATGTGTGAACACATAGACAAACAGAGTGTCCCTAGTATGCCTCTACTTGACTAGCTTGTTAATCAAAGATGGTTAAGTTTCCTAGCCATGGACATGTGTTGTCATTTGATGAACGGGATCACATCATTAGAGAATGATGTGATGGACAAGACCCATCTGTTAGCTTAGCATAATGATCATTCAGTTTTATTGCTACTGCTTTCTTCATGACTTATACATGTTCCTCAGACTATGAGATTATGCAACTCCCGAATACCGGAGGAACACCTTGTGTGCTATCAAACATCACAACGTAACTGGGTGATTATAAAGATACTCTATAGGTGTCCCCAATGGTGTTTGTTAAGTTGGCATAGATCGAGATTAGGATTTGTCACTCCATCTATAGGAGAGGTATCTCTGGGCCCTCTCGGTAATGCACATCACTATAAGCCTTGCAAGCAATGTGACTAATGAGTTAGTAGCGGGATGATGCATTACGGAACGAGTAAAGAGACTTGCCGGTAACAAGATTGAACTAGGTATTGAGATACCGACGATCGAATCTCGGGCAAGTAACATACTAATGACAAAGGGAACAACGTATGTTGTTATGCGGTTTGACCGATAAAGATCTTCATAGAATATGTAGGAACCAATATGAGCATCCAGGTTCCGCTATTGGTTATTGACCGGAGATGAGTCTCGGTCATGTCTACATAGTTCCCGAACCCGTAGGGTCCGCACGCTTAACATTCTGTGACAATTTGTATTAGGAGTTATGTGATTTGATGACCGAAGTTTGTTTGGAGTTCCGGATGAGACCGGGGACACGACGAGGAGTCTCAAAATGGTCGAGAAGTAAAGATCGATATATTGGAAGTCTATATTCGGACATCGGAAAGGTTCGGAGTGATTTGGGTATTTTTTGGAGTACGGAAGAGTTAGGGGAATTCATATTGGGCCTTAATGGGCCATACGGGAAAGGAGAGAAAGGCCTCAAGGGTGGCCGCGCCCCTTCCCCATGGGCTGGTCCGAATTGGACTAGGGAAAGGGGGTGCCCCTTCCTTCCTTCTCCGTCTCCCTTCCCTTTTTCCTATTCCATGTGGGAGGTGGAATCCTACTAGGACTAGGGAGTCCTAGTAGGACTCCACACTTTGGGCGCGCCCTATGCGGGCCGGCCTCCTCCTCCCTCCATCCTTTATATACGTGGCCAGGGGCACCCCATAGACACACAAGTTGATCATTGTTCCCTTAGACGTGTGCGGTGCCCCCCTCCACCATAATCCACCTCGGTCATATCGTAGCAGTGCTTAGGCGAAGCCCTGTTCCGGTAGCATCATCATCACCGTCATCACGCCGTCGTGCTGACGAAGCTCTCCCTTGACACTCTGCTGGATCGTGAGTTCGTGGGACGTCACCGAGCTGAACGTGTGCAGATCGTGGAGGTGTCGTAGTTTTGGTACTAGGATCGGTCGATCATGAAAACGTACGACTACATCAACCGCGTTGTCATAACGCTTCCGCTTACGGTCTACGAGGGTACGTGGACAACACTCTCCCCTCTCGTTGCTATGCATCACCATGATAGATGTTGCGTGTGCGTAGGAAAAGTTTTGAAATTACTGCGTTCCCCACCAGATAGCACAACTTATTTGCTGATGGTGAGGGAGACAATGCCATTGGTGGAGGCAGAGGCAACAAACGAGGATGGTGACGGAGACAGTGGTGGTGGCCACGGACATGAATTCACAATTTCTTTCATTAATCTCTTATGCACAGGTTTTGAAGTTCATTCTTACGCCGCTAACGGCGCGAGAGAAGAAAATGAAAATGACAGAAAAAGAGATGCAATGTCTCCGGTCCTCGTCATGTTGAAGTTTCTATTAAAAATGGTTCACTTTATCCATTGTGGAACAAACCCATAATAATAACTTAATTCAATTTATCAATTCCGAGTTAAAAAACTTGCATGTCAATTGAACTTGTTCAAATCTTAAAAACAAAATTGTACTGTGAATTAAAGAGGATGAATATTGTACAATGAATAAGAGAAGACGAAAGCGGTGGAGCTCTTATCTTAGAGCATCTCCAGCCGCATCCCCAACATGGCCCCAAGGCCCTTTTTCATCGCCGGCGCAGAAAATTCGGCCCAGTCGCGCTCCCAGAAGCTCAATTTTTGCCGGTTAGGGCCGAATTTGGCGCCAGCGGACCTAGGCCGAACCCAACGTGCTGGGGGCGCCCGGGGGCGCAGGGGGAAACATTTTTGGCGCGAAAAGGAGTGGTTCCGGCGAGTCAGTGACTCACCGCCTTTGTCGTCCTCATTGCCTCGGTTCCCACAGGAATCAATGCCAAGGCTGCCGCGTTGCCACGCCGGTTAGCCTTTCGTTGATGCCTCACGGGCGGCGCGGCAATGCGCGTCCCGCCCGTTCCTTCCACGCGGCACACGTCGGCAGCTCTCCCACCGCCCATCCGCGGCTATAAAAGTCGTCCTCCCGTGTCGGTGTACGCACAAGCTCTCGCCACCGACGCCCTTCTCTCCACCTCTCGCCGCCGATGCCCCTCTCTCATATTCTCTCCCCCCACCGATGGGAATGGACGAGCGCTTCCCAGGTGACGGCGCGGCGGTGAACGGCTTCGGCCGACGCCATCTGCACGAGGACGAGGCGCGGCTCATCTACGAGGCCGACTATCCGGCGCCCCCGACATGCGGGTGCCGGGCACCTGGAGGCTCAGCGCCGGCGGCGTCCCGGTGCCGCCCGCGCCCACCGAAGCTGTTCGACACGCCGAAATCGCGTGCATCCAGTCTTCGTCGCCGAAGCCGCAGCGGAACCAGCCGAGGTACACCCCCAACAACAACGCGCTGTGGACGGCGTACTTCAAGCGACGCCACGAGGAGGAGATTACCGCCACCAACGGCACCAAGCCATGCGGCCGCCTCAACTCCGAGGGGCGGCGCCAATGGTGGGGCGTCCCAGGCTGCACCCTTAAGGTCGTCCTCGAGTACATCGAGGCCGGCAACACGCCACGCCTAGAGTACTCGGCGCCCCTTCCTTCTCTTGCCGCCGCGGCAACTCCTGGATGCCGCGGCGAATGGAGACGACGACCTCGTCGTCATTGTCGGGCTCTGGCTCTTTTTCCTCCGGTTCGCCTGCGCTCTGTCCCGTCAAGCCGGAGCCGCAGAAGACGCCACTTGGGCGCCGCACCAGCGGCGGCGCCCTCATCATCAACGAGGGTGGTGGCCCCTCTCCTTCTTCCTACCGCCTTGTCAGGCAGAAGACCGAGCCGGGTCTACTCCCCGTGACGAAGGAGCACGAGGCCATGGACGCTGCCGACGAGACCGCCCTCAAGTGGGCGAAGGCGGACTACGTCCGCGAGCAGATGGAGCGCCACCGCCGGGCCTATGAGGAGATCAAAGCTCGGCGCCGCGAATGCGAGGAGGGCGGCGGCGTCATCCTCGACAGCGGCGACGAGGAAGCGCCAGGACGCCAAACCCCCCGTGCATCGGCGACGCTGGTCAGGGGTACAGCTAGGACGGCGGCGGCGGCGACGACGACGACGGCAGCGGCGGCGGTGACTATACCCGGTTCTACAGGCTCCTCGACATGTAGAAGGCAGGAGGCGGCGGCGGCTGGGCGTAGTTGTAGTTTTTAGTTTGTGTTTTTAAGTTTTTTACAAATATCAATGAAATCGTCTAGTTTGAACGAAATTGTGTTGTGTTTGACCAATTTTATGTTTTAAAAAACGGCATCTGAGGACGACCTGATGGCGATGGCTGGGAACCTGATCAACCCTACGCTGAAATTATCACTGATTCACCCATAAGCAATGCTATCTCAAGCCTCTGAAGGCCGAACGACCGGAGATGCCCTTAGTATGCGAGATACGTGCGTTGCTAACCGACGGCTCTCTGCCTGGCTGCCTCCGCCCTAGTACTGGTTCTCCGTGCCAGTCCACCTGCCGACCACACATGCCTGATGACCGATGGCTGCGTCCCTCACTAGGACTCAATTCCTCAATGTCAAACAATTGTCCAATCAAGAATCTTGAACGACCAGCATAAGGCCAACTTCATCGTGTGACCTCAAACGAACGTTCGTTTTGTTCGGATTTTATCCGTTTGGGTAGGGATTGGAGATCATGTCCGGGTGTGTCCTGAGATGCGGTGGCCGTGCGTTCAGCGCGCAGACGAATCCCGACCGCGTCCTGTTCGCGTGCATTTTTCTTTGCAAGTCCTTAACTTTTTTTATCATTCATTTTTGGTACATGACAATACATTATCACATTTTGACTAATAAAGCAAGGCCAAAGAAAATAAAAACAACAAAAATACATTTTAGAAGATAGCCAATTTCCATAACTGCCCCCTTGAGTTGGGTTAGGGCCTTCTCGATGCACTCATTGTTGATCTGTGGAGGAGACTCGATCTGGCATCCTCCTTTCTTCTTCAAGTCAGAAGTAGATGTTGCTTCATCAGACCTACTCTCGTGTCTAGCTTCTAATCTAGCAACAAGTGCACTTGTCTCATTTACAGCCTCTATGCTAGCTAAAAGTGCACGAACAAGTACTAAATTTCGCTCTATCAATATATCGATGTAGTCTTCTTCCCAATACCAAAACTTGCACCCATTCTACACAACAAAATTTGAAGTTAGCACAACTAGTCAAATCTAGAGCACAAACCGAAGCTAAAAAAAGCGCATACCCCGTCGTTTAAGCACTTGATGAACACCCATCCGGGATGTTCCGACGTTGTAGACACGCGGCGCACGACTATCCTTGGGCAGTGGTCGCACTTAATGAGTGGCAACGGTACGCCGGCGAGCTTTTGGGCAAGCACCGAGCCCGGCCGACCGCCATCCGTGTATCTGCCGGCGGACCACCGACGGTGCAGATCCGAGCGGCTAGAGGAGGAGCCACTGCCTGCATGTGGCCTTGCGGCCCTGCCAGGGCCTTCCGGCGAGGTGCCCGGCCAGTCCATGGCGCGGCCCGACCTCCCACAGCCGGCCGAGCTCAAGACCGACCGGATCCGCCCCAAATCCGGTCGACGGGTGTGCAAACCAGGTGGCAGTGGTTGGGTAGCTCGGCGGCGCCGAGGGAAAGGGGTTGGACGAGCTCGCGTCCGAACTGCACGGCTGCAATGGCAGCGGCGGCGGCGGCGAGGGGAAGAGTGGGGAAGAGTGGAGGGGGTGCGACCGAAGGGAGGGATGGGGCAGATAGAAAAAGGCTCACCCTGTGCCACCGACGGACGGGCCAAGGGAGGACACGCGCAGACGACCCGCGCGTCCGCGTGGTGTCCGTTTCACCCCGAAAGCGGCGCAAACTTGGGCCGCGAATGGGTCGAAAGCGGACACAAAACGACAAAAGTCCGTTTGCTCCCACACGTCCTCGTTTGTCTGTTTTACCCCAAACGGACGGGGCCGAATAAGATAAGGTCGCGCGGTGGAGTTGGCCTAAGAACAGACGACGAGAATTGTAGAAAAAAGAACCCGCGAACACTTTATCTCACCTGCTACTTTAAGAGGGAAGACAGCCTCGCCTAAAGGCGTTTCCTTTAGTGGCTGGCCCAATCGCACGGTTTTGAAAAGGTTCTTTGAGTTGGTACGAACTGCTTTTAAAACCTTCTGCGCCATTTTTTCTTTTATGTTTTTCTCTATTTGTTTTTTCTTCCACTTTCTTTTGGTTTTCTACCTTTTTTTAGTTTTTCCTTTTCGTTTTTCAGTGGCTTTCCATTTTTATTCTTTTTTAAGTATATTTCGGCTCTTATTTAAATACACATTGACCATTTTTAGATACTTATTGAATATTTCTTAGTGCACATTGAACATTTTATTAATACCAGTTAAACCTTTTTTTAGTTACACATTCAATGTTTCTCGAACACAAATCGGACATTTTGAATACACGATAAACATTTTTAACACACACTGGACATTTTAGATGAATCCTAAGAACATTTTTTTTCAAAACATGCAAAACATTTTTCAAGTTTTATAACCATTTTTAAATGCCACTAATATTTTTTGACTGGTATGAAACATTTTTTTAAATTACGTGAATATTTTACGCTGTATAAATGTTTTCAAACAATTTCATTAACATATTTTTGAAATGCTAATTTTTTAAAATATAAAAAAGTTGAATGGTACCAATCATTTTTTTAAAATTACGAAAACATTTTTTACATTTTATAAACATTTTTAAACTCTATCATGAAAAAATGCGTGATGAGTGCTTTTTTTATGGAATGCGTGATGAGTGCTTTAAAAAATGGAAGTAAATTAAATTTTGGACTATACGTAATTAGAATGTTTCAAAAAAGGAACGAATACCAAATGAAGGGAACTAAAATTGAAACATAATGTATTTGTTCTGGTCTGCCCACTAACGGGTCCCGTGAGGCGAGGTGAGTTCTATAGCCGCGCCCAAACGAATCGATCAACATCAACGTGCACCTGTTTTTGGGCTTGGACCTTGTTCGCAGGGGCTGAGATGAGAAGTAATGGGCCAAATTTCAAGGTGGTCCATGGACCACTATGGTCACGCTGTGGCTACACCCCCAATTCTCACGACAGTTCTGTATCCCATTATGTTTGAACCTTCAATAAAAGGGTGCGGATTGCTCAAAAAAAAAAAACCAATTCTCATCACAAGCATATGACTATCTAACCAAATCCTACTTGGCACTTATAGCATCCATTAAGAGCAAAACGGTACACATCACACATCTCCATGCCCTTAGCTAGATTTTGTGGGCCGGACGGTTATGCTTGTTTCTGTGAAGCTTCCAACCGGTTTTCGGAAGCTTTCGGTCCATTTTTTTCGTCTCTCTTTTTTTGCCCTGTTTTTTCATTACTTTTCTTATTCCTTTTTTTATTTTTTAAATGCATCAACTATTTTAGAAAATAAATTTCTAAACTTATTCAAATTCATGAAATTTTTAGGAATTGAAATATTTTTATATGAACATATTCAAATTCCCCAAATTTTTACAAAGTTTGTGATTTTTTTGAGGATCAGTTTGTGATTTTTTTAATTCACATTTCTATTATAATTTTTCGGACTTTCTTAAAATTCATGAAGTTTTTTTCAATTTAACAAACATTTTTCAATTTTAGATTTTTTTTTCAAATATATAATTTTTTCCTCGAATTTCTGAACTTTTTAAAAGTTTAAGTTTTTCCAAATTCTTGACTTAAAAGAAATTGTGATATATTTTCAAACTCATGATTGTTTTCAATTGTTATGAATATTTTCCAGAAGTCAACGGTCAGCCGGTCAACTAATTAACGAATGAGCCGGTAAACCTTTTTTTTCAATTTAACAAACTTTTTTCAATTTTAAATTCTTTTTTCAAATTCATAACTTTTGTCTCGAATTTATGAACTTTTTAAAAGTTCAAGTTTTTCCAAATTCTTGATTTAAAAGAAATTGTGATATATTTTCAAATTCATGAATTTTTTCAATTGTTATGAATTTTTTCCATAAGTCAATGGTCAGTGGGTCAACTTTTTTTTTGAGAAACGGTCAGCCGGTCAACTAGTTAAGGAATGAGAGCCCGCAAACCAGTATCTCCCGCCTAGCGAGCTGTGAGCTTGCAATGAGGGAGCGAGCTTCGTGTTGCTAAGCCGACCCGCTACATGTCACATGAAAACGCTAGCACGCTAACTCGCGTTGAACGCGCTGAATAAGAGCAGCTTAGAGCAACTTCAAGGGGCGGCCTATTTTGTTCGTTTGGATTATCCACACATAAATTTGGCCCAACGAGGCAACCCAAACGAACGTCCATGTCCGCATGTTGTCCGTCCCCGACCCAAACTCGACCCAAATCTGAGAAAATGGGTACGAAGCGGATGCTCTCGTCTCTCGCTACCGTCCGCCGCACTAGCACACATCTCTCACCTCTCTCGTACAACTTTCTCTCTCGATCCCCTCTGATGCCGCCGCTACGTCGGCCGATTCCGGCTGGAACGAAGAGGCCCAACGGCGCGATGGGGAGCGGAGGGGCCCTGCGGCCGTGAGGGGAAGCGGAGAGGCACAGCGGCCCCGCATTGGAGTGGAGAGGCCTGGCGGCGCGATGAGGAGCGGAGAAGCGACGCGCGGAGGCCAGCCCGTCCCGCCCGACGCGTAGCGTCCAGGGCAACAGCGCCGAGCACCACGGTGAACCGCGCCATGGTCTCTCCCGTGAGCCAGCTCCGGTTAACGGACACCGGCCGCCGCTGGAGGCGTTGACCACCCGGCCTGATGTCGGGTCGATTTGAAATTTACCTTCTCTACATCTTAGGCGGGCCCATTTGAAATTTCTTGAACATGGAAGAATTGTGTGTTTAGTTTTGAAGGCAACCTAAAAACACACACCTTATTTTGTTCACATAATTTAGCAAATGCAAAAACATAAAGCCAAGTTGTAAAAATAAAAGTACATTAACCTTGTATCCTTCTTAGGGTCAGTTCATTTGGGCGATTCTACCAGAATCGCCCCCCTCCCCAGCTTCTCCCAGAATCACCACTTCATATGTTTTTTACAATCCTAAATAATTAGACCTTAACTAGATAGGATTGTAAAAAAATATGAAGTGGCGATTCTGGGAGAAGCTGGGGAGGGGGGCGATTCTGGGAGAATCGCCGAAAAGAACTGGCCCTGAAGGCCAACTAACTAGATTGAATATCAAAAGCCAACCAAAGACGGCAAACCACTTGCAGGACCAACCCTAATCACCCTCTCCTCATGTCACTGGCTAAAAAAATGATTCCATATAATGGCTTCGTCTATTTCCTTGCCTTGATTCTAATTACTATTCCGCTCACTACATTATTTTTGCATGTCACTTTAATCTTGAAAGACGAAAGGGTCGTATGTTAGGCATTAACTAGAGGCCAGGAAAAAGCAAATAACCCCAGAGGAATCATTCTAGCCACTCGACAAACACATAGTGAGCACACTACCTATGTTGTCTTTGCTTATTCCCTTGCCTCCATCGATCAATCAATTAACGATCTAACCTCAGAGGCCCCTTTATGTGAGCATTGTGGTTTTACAACAAGAATGAATTAACCCCCTACCAAACCAGTAGTAGTATTACCTTATGCACTTTCCGGTAACAACAAATGTGCTACCTATCATTGATCTGTCGGTTACCTTGACTTTCGTACATTCTACGTTACAAGGTTCTAGTTAATTCCTTTTACCAAGTCTCATTACATTGATTGGTGGCATTAAACATGTCGTTTCGTCTAGACGTCAGCTCAGATGGGCATGTACTTGGCCATCATGTTGGTGTCATGGTGCATCTGGAATCATCGCAATGTGATCATCTTCAACAACACTCAACTCAGCTTTATCACCTCCTTGGCATGATTGAGACAGAGGCTAAGCTATGGGCGATGGCAATCATCTCGACTTGTCCAAACTATTCTTTCTATAAATGCATTTAAGAACAAGGCTTTTGTGTTTTGTCGGAAAAAAGGATGATTTGTTTTAGTGATGATCGATGTAGCTATATTTTTAGATTTTTTATTGTTCTTATCTCCTATGAAAACAATATTGTTACATTTTTAAATCATTAGGGATGTGCAAGCCCTCCCAGTTCCACTAGAAATGAAACCATCAAGTTCAGTAATTATTACAAGCTAGTAGTTCTTTTAAAGGAAAACAGGGAAATAAATGCTACATGATGGAGTTGATCATCCATACATAGCAAACAAATAGCTTTTTACAAGCGCCCGAAGATACTATTACTCAATGCCATCATGAGACAACATCCACGCCACTGAAGCTATTCAGGATCACAACAGGTGGAGGTGTAGACACCATCTTGGTCTTCTTCATAGGAGATTGACCTGCTGAATTCACCATCTCAAGCAGAGTGATGGGGTTGAGGGAAATCATCTTCTAGTCCCATGGCTATCAAGGCCTAGGAGGGGAGATATCGCCATTGTTTGCATGATGTAGGACCAGGAGGCTTTTACCACATAGACATCTGGGAGAGGACATCTATCTGATGGGAAATCATCTGGGAAAGAGGTTTTGCTTTTTCTAGATGTTCCTCTTGAATAGAATCCGCCATTTCTTTAGAGTATGTAGTATCAACCATCGGGCATGCTTATGTCAGGCTAGATTGCATTGTTAAAAATGTTAGCATTTATATTCTTCCAAATGCACCACAGAGCACAGGTATAGACAAAATTAAGAACTACATGGTTTTATTATCAGGAGAGTATATATCAATGGATAGGAAATATGTGCCTAACGTTTTACCAAAAAAGTTTGAAAGAAACTCCCAAAAAATTTTGCAACCAAACATTAAAACAAAATATGTTTTATGGTCTTATTCTCAGTACAGAAAATAGAATGTAATGGTTTACAGATCTTCCTTTTTTCTAGATAATGTCTATCATGAGTTTGTTGTGAGATAATAACCATAGGAAGACATGGTTAACCCAAACAGACTACCACCACTCAGAGTGACCAAGAGTTAGGTCTTCAGAAATGCCTTTTAAGATGGAAACGACATCTGTGGATGCCATCTTCGCCGACATGGAGCCCCCTCAGCCACAAAGCTTTTACCTAGACCCACGCTCGACCGCCCCACTAAACCTAGGGTAATGGTTTGGCTAAGCCAACCACCACCACCACCATGATACGTCTCCAACATATCTATAATTTTTTATTGTTCCATGCTATTATAGTATCAAACTTGGATGTTTTATATACATTTACAAGCAATTATATATCATTTTTTGGGACTGAACTATTAACTTAGTGCCAAGTGCAAGTAGTTGTTGGTTGCCTGTTTTTAGTTTTTCAGAATATTAGTACTAAACAAAGTCCAAATGCCACGAAACTTTTTAGAGATTTTTTGGACATAAGAGACCCTGGAAGCTTCGGGAGGGGATGAGAAGATGGAGCAGTGGCCTATGAGGCACCCTGGGCGTGCCCTGGTGCCTCATGGGGCCCATGTGGCTCCGTTTGACCTAGCTCCACCTCTATAAATTATCTAAAATCGGGAAACCAAGAGAGGAGTCCACAAAATACTTTTTCCGCCACCGCAAGCCTCTGTTCTCGAGAGATCCCATCTGGGGACCTTTTCCGATACTCTGCCAGAGGGGGAATCAATCATGGAGGGGCTCTACATGAACCTTGCTTCCCTTCCGATGATGTATGAGTAGTTTACCACAAACCTACGGATCCATACTTACTAGCTAGATGGCTTCATCTCTCTTTTTTGATCTTCAATACAATATCTCCTTGATGTTCTTGGAGTTCTATTCGACGTAATCACTTTTTGCAGTGTGTTTGTTGGGATTCGATGAATTGTGAGTTTATGATTAGATTATCCATGAATATTATTTGAGTCTTTTCTGAACTCTTTTATGCATGATTATTATATCTTCGTATTTCTCTTTGACCTATTGATTTGGTTTGGCCAACTAGATTGATTTATCTTGCAATGGGAGAGCAGGTGCTTCGTAATAGGTTTGATCTTGCAGTGCTCAATCCCAGTGACAAAAGGGGACATTACACGTATGTATCGTTGCTATTAAGGGTAAAAAGTTATTCATGTGTGAGCTTACTTTGACATCATGTCATCTTACTTAAGGCGTTACTCTGTTCTTTATGAACTTAATAATTTAGATGCATGCTAGATAGCGGTCGATGTGTGGGCAAATAGTAGTAGATGCAGGCAGGAGTCGGTCTACTTGTCTCAGATGTGATGCATATATACATGATCATTGCCTTGGATATCATCATGATTATTTGATTTTCTATCAATTGCCCAATAGTAATTTGTTTACCCATTGTATGCTATTTTCAAGAAAGAAGCCTCTAGTGAAAACTATGCCCCCCGTGTCTACTTCTATTAGATATTAAAAATCTTAAAAATACCATGCTGCAATTTTACTTTATTTATTTTATTTTGTATTTTTGTTCGGTCTACCTATATATCACCATACAATTTAATTTTGCAATTAACCACCAAGGGATTGACAACCCATTGTTCGCTTTGGGTGCAAGGATTTGTTATTTTGTGTGCAGGTGATGCTAACGAGTTGTTGCGTGATTCTCCTACTGGATTGCTAACCTTGGTTTCATAACTGAGGAAAATACTTATCTCTACCGTACTACATGATCCTCTCCTCTTCTGGAAAAACCCAATGCAGCTCACAAGTAGCACACCGCTGCTCCCACTCAGAGCAGATGTGCCCAAGTGTCGAGGGTCGGCAATGCCTCCAAGGAAGTGAATGACGCCATCAAGCACCATCATCATCAGTAACGATCGTGGGAGAATCAAAGGTTTCATCTAGAGTCTTATTCCACCCCACCTCAACAAACTTTGAGTAAAGGGGCTAGTTGTTGCGAACCTTTGAACCGAACCACGACTCCGTCTATATTCTTCAATAGTGGTCCACACTAAACCGAGTAGAAGGGAAACGGGGCCACACGTCACCATGGTGGATTGCCCGAGTCTATGTCGGCACAACTAGAGCCAGAACGAGTGTGCAACACCAGTGCGTCTACCACACAAGCAGCACCATCCTGGACCAGTAGGAGCAGATCAGGTGCAACCTGATTTGACGCCCACGATCAAGCCACGATGATTGCTGTAGAGATCGATGATGGTGCATCCCAAGAAGTCAACTCCACCATTGCAATGCCGCGAATAGCCTCGCTGAGCTTTCCAACTACCACCACGAGGCCCCCATCTCGCTAGCAAGCTACCTGCTGGGCGGAGAAACAAGCCCCTCCATCACAGACTCCTGTCATGCTTCATAGGGCGGAGTCTATAGGTGATGGCGATGCAAAGGATGAGGAGAGGATGGGTAAGGGGCGTTGTGGCATGCTACCTCTTGAGCTTGCGTTGTTTTTTCCCTTGAAGAGGAAAGGGTGATGCAGCAAAGTAACGACAAGTATTTCCCTTAGTTAGAGAACCAAGGTATCAATCCAGTAGGAGGTACAAGTAAGTCCCCAAGCTATGCACCTGCACAAACAATCAAACACTTGCACCCAATGCGATAAAGGGGTTGTCAATCCCTTCATGGTCAATGGCAAAGATGATATCTGATAGAGATAGGTATAAAAGTTTGCTAAAACGTATAGCAAAATAAAAGTAAATAAATTGCAGCAAGATATTTTTGGTATTTTTGATTTATAGATCTGAAAATATATAATGAAAAATAGATCCGGGGGCCATAGGTTTCACTAGAGGGTTCTCGCTTGAAGGCAAATAATATGGTGGGTGAACAAATTACTGTTGAGCAATTGATAGAAAAGCGCAAAGTTATGATGATATCCAAGGCAATGATTATGCATATAGGCATCACATCCGTGTCAAGTAGACCGACTCTTGCCTGGATCTACTACTGTCGGTGTCAAAACCGGCGGATCTCGGGTAGGGGGTCCCGAACTGTGCGTCTAAGGCGGATGGTAATAGGAGGCAGGGGACACGATGTTTACCCAGGTTCGGGCCCTCTTGATGGAGGTAATACCCTACGTCCTGCTTGATTGATCTTGATGATATGAGTATTACAAGAGTTGATCTACCACGAGATCATAGAGGCTAAACCCTAGAAGCTAGCCTATGGTATGATTGTATGTTGTCCTACGGACTAAACCCTCCAGTTTATATAGACATCGGAGGGGGTTAGGGTTACACAAAGTCGGTTACGAGGGAGGAGATCTACATATCCGTATTGCCAAGCTTGCCTTCCACACCAAGGAGAGTCCCATCCGGACACGGGACGAAGTCTTCAATCTTGTACCTTCATAGTCCAACAGTCCGGCCAAAGGATATAGTCCGGCTATCCGGAGACCCCTTAATCCAGGACTCCCTCAGTAGCCCCTGAACTAGGCTTTCAATGACGATGAGTCCGGCGCGCAGATTTGTCTTCGGCATTGCAAGGCGGTTTCTTCCTTCGAATACTCCATAGGATATTTTGAACACAAGGATAGTGTCTGGCTCTGCAAAACAAGTTCCATATACCATCATAGAGAGAATAATAAATCTACAAATCTAATCTGCTGACACGTTTTGCAACATGACATCATGCCATGGCCCGGTCATTATTCGAACCGTTTTTCTCAACCAGCACTGCACATATCGCGAGGCGGTTTTCTTGACACGTCTTGTAGAAGCAGAGATCGTGTCCCCTTATCACGGGATTCTCATCAATATGGGTATAGGTAACCCAACCGTGCCATCAATTACGGCGTTCGGGGAATAAGCGATTTACCAGGTAAGTGGGGAGGCGCATCTCCTCTTCCGCCCTTATAAAGGGACAAAGATTCACCCTTTTTACCCACACCTTCTTCCTCCTTGCTCATCCATTCTCGCACACTCAAGCTCCAGCGCCCAAGTTTGCATCTTTCTCCTCAAACCACTCCAAGCATGTCCGGAGCGGGAGGCAAGTGGATGGTCTCCTCCGTCACGGAGGAGAACATCACAAAGCTACGGGAAGCCGGATATCTGGCCGCGGATATCGCGCATCGGCTGCCAGATGCGGGGCAGATCATCCCTACGCCTGAACCCCATGAGAGGGTAGTTTTTCTTACCCACTTTGTCCGCGGACTAGGATTTCCCCTTCACCCATTCGTCCGCGGACTCATGTTCTACTACGGGCTGGATTTTCATGATCTGGCCCCCAATTTCATCCTCAACAACTCGGTGTTTATCGTCGTGTGCGAGGCCTTCCTCCACATCAGGCCCCACTTCGGCATGTGGCTAAAGACCTTCAATGTCAAACCGAAGGTGGTGGTCGGCCAGCAAGCAGAGCGCGGAGACGCCATGGTGGGAAAATGCCTAATGTCACCTGGCTTGAAGGCTCCTATGTGGAGACCATAAAGGGGTGGCAATCGGGGTGGTTCTACATCACCGAGCCGCGCGACACCAACTGGGTGACGGCCCCCAAATTTCGATCCAGAATCCCCACGTGGCTCACTTCCTGGAAAGAGAAGGGCCTGTCCTGGGGTTCCCCGGTAGAGCTGGCCGAACTCTAGAACTGCATCAGGAACATGATGAGCAAGAAAATCAAGCTCGTCAACGTGGTCCAGGTCATGCTCTTCCGTCGGATCCTCCCGTGTCAACGACAGGCATTCAATTTGTGGGAGTTCGACCCAGCCAAGCACCAGACGCTGTGAGAGCTCTTCGACATGATGCACAAGGACGTCTGGAAGGTGCTGTTCAAGGGCGCCGAGGTACCTCCTCCCCTTACCGAGGACCGCGGACTCAGCGCAAAGCGCCATGCTAATCCGGTAAGTTTTTGTATTTCACAGGGTACTTACTTGCCCTAGTTTAATGATGTGCGGAATCTAAGCTTCCATACCATTAACAGGACTGGGTAGAGACAGCGAAGCAGCTCGATTGCCCAGCCCCCTGCCTGAAGATCCTGCAGATGCTCTCCTAACGGAGATGCTGGTTCCGGCGCCTTACGAGGTGCCGGCTAAGAAGGCCACGGGGACCCAAAAGGGTGTCCGGCGCAAGGTTATGTCGGACTCATCGTCCGTTAACTCCGAAGCGCACTCCTCCCACGAAAACGAGGAGGAAGAGAAAAGTTCTCCCCCCAGCTGGGGGAAATAAGAAAAGGAAAGCTGCCCCAACCGGGGAGGCCGAAGGGTCCAAGAAGGGAAGGACCCTCCTTCCAGACTGCTCCATGACAGCCGCCCCCATCGCCGACGAGTGGTTACCTAGGGACAAGCCCCTGGTGAAGTCGTAAGTATCCGGATACCATAGTAATTCACAGTATGTTTTATTGCACTGCTTCTCCTTACGCGAATATGATTATGCAGTCCGTCCCAACCCCGTCTCGACGTATCTTCGTCGAACGGTTCTTTGGACTCGTCGGATATGAATAGCGATTCACTTCCGACCGCCTCCACCCCTCGCCCTACGGACAACGTCGAGGTGTTGTCTCAAAAGGCACCAAGCCGAGGGGAGGTAGTCCTGGGGGTGCCTTGAGGCGACCTTCCGGACCCTGGGCGCAGAGGGAGCAAGATCCCCACGGGCTCCAAGTTTGGCCCCCAGCCGAACATTGTGCCGGAACCTTCGGTGGTTCCAGACTCCTGCGGGTGATCCTCCGTTAAGGGGGGCAAGCCGCCCGTGCCGGTGGCCTCTGTCCAACCATAGGCACCAGACAACTTGCTAGAAGCGCTTTGCGGCGCTTCCATCAACGAAGAGCACCGCACTATCATGAGTGCGGTGATCGAGAAAGTTTAGTCCGCCAAAAACGGACTAACCGAAGCTTGTGCCAGCCTCCTAATAGGCTTTGAGGTAAGCAATTAAAATATAAGAAAATATTACTGCATAGACAGTAGCCCCTGATGCTCTGTTCGGCGTTCGCGAAGAAAGGTCGAATAGAGGATTAAATGATGACTCAGGAGTCTAATCAGAATATGTCTATGTGCATGTGCAGGCTTCACTACTGGCCGCTGCCGCACATACTGCAGAGGTCTCTGCACTGAAGCGGGGCCTGGAGCGGTCCGAGGACGAGCTCGGCCTTGCCAAGAGGCAGCTCGAGGAGAGCAAAGTTAAGCAATAACTTGTCTATACATTAAAAAGAAGTTCGGTTGTAAAGTAGTAGAATCATCATGAATTTGCTAGGGGCCACAACCAAGGTGGCGACCCTGAAGAAGGCGTTGTCCGAGGCCGAAGATAAAGCGGCCAAGGAGCGCATTGAGCGGGAAA
Organism: Triticum aestivum; assembly: GCF_018294505.1. NCBI lineage: Eukaryota > Viridiplantae > Streptophyta > Magnoliopsida > Poales > Poaceae > Triticum > Triticum aestivum. The sequence continues at coordinate 594,036,999 of NC_057809.1, forward strand.
AGCAAGAAGCCCGGGTAGGCGAGGTGCAGCAAGAGCTCGAGGCTCTTGCCAAAAAACATGAGTCCTTGGAGCTTGACTCTAAGACGCGAGAGTCCGAGCTTGCGAAGGCTCTCGAAAGCGCACATAGCGCCAAGTCTGAAGCCCACAAGGCCCTCCAGGAGATGGATGCCGTGAAGAAGATAGCAGCAGGTAAGGCATTCATTATGCAAAGCAAGCATGTGAAGGAAACTTTCCTTTTACTTACCCGAATTCGGAGCTCTCCAGGAGCGTTCGCAGATCTTCCCCGCAGTGTACTGGATGCTGCGGAGTTTTACCGAGCTGAGGAGGGGAGCTCAACGGAAAAGTTGTTCTGGTCTCAGTATACTGGGACCGAACACCCAATGCCCTTGAGCGACCAGCTGAAGCAATTGGTCGAGATTCACAAGGCGGCCGAACAGGCCATGAAGGGTCTTATAATCCGGATGTGGCCTGGCGAGCCCCTGCCCAGCAGCTACTTCGGTCTGGTGAGGCGGCTTATGGATGCCTGCCCACGGCTTGAAGTCATAAAGCCGTCCGTCTGCATCGAGGATGCGTGCCGGGCTTTTGCCCGGGCGAAGGTGCACTGGGTGAAACTGGACGCTGTGAAGCTGGTGAAGGAGGGGCCGCCGGAGGGCAAGGAGCATCGTTGTCCCGAAATGTATTATGACAGTGTCCTGAAGGGTTCCCGCCTTGTGGCAGATGAATGTGCCAGAGATGTAAATTTTGAATGAACATGCTTATGTGATCCTGTTTATTTGAAATGAGTTCATTTGCACTATGCAACGCTTTTTGAATTTAAAATATTACCTTCTGTGCGGCCGTTTATAAAATATGAGAGTTGGCCAGTCGTCGGCTTCTGCCCCCATGTACCTAGTACTGGGGTGTTCGGGATAAACCTGAGCACTCTTTATCCCAATTTTGGGTCCTTCGAGGGAGGTGTTCAGCACAACGAACCAGGCAATCGGACTATAAGGCTTTATCACTCTCACTTAGTCATGGAAGTCTACAATTTTATATTTTGGCGAAGCCCCTAGTATTCGGAAGGCCGAATTTGGGGCGCTATATACACCTAAGTCGGGCAAGACCGACTCCTCGCCCGAAGCGGAAAAAGTCTTTAAGGACTTGAGACCTCTCGAACAGCAACCAGCTCTCGCCTTATCATGACAGTCGGTTTTCAGCTTTCTCTACTAAGGTGCTCGTCCGAAAGAACCGGGACACAATCGCAGTAGTTCTTCCAGCGCTACCTTAGCCGATATAGCGGAACATAAGGTACCAAGACATGGGAGCCGGGCAAACCCAACTATTGACCCAAGACATGATTCGGAGCTGATGCATATAATGTTATAAGTTCGGGGTGCCGCACTGTCGAAAGTGTTCGGACTTCTCACGCCGTATTATGGGGTAAAGGAAAGCCCCTGGCGTACTGACCATACTAGAATGTATGGGTGCAAGTTGTCGAAATGAACATATAAGAAAAGATGGATAATGCAATAATAGACTAATGCTATGCATTGTTATTTAAATAATACGTCGAACGTACCGATACAAGTAGTGCAATAAGCAAAAAATAGGACTATTTGACATGTCCTATCCAAGGGCAAGCTGCGTACGGGAAGTAAAAAGCGGGTATATCGATTGTTATTAGAGACCACCTGGAGGTTCCCTTGTACGTCTTAGCTTCTTGCCTCCTTGGTTGTTCCTTCCCGTAATGGGTCCGGCAATCGTACTGCCGGAAAGGGTTTCCAGAGAGTAAGGTCCTGAAAGAGAAAAAAAATGATAAAGGTATACAGCCACTAGGGCGGTTAAGCCGCATTGCGGGGCGTGCCCTGGTCGTGCCCCCGCCTATGCCCATGGTATTTTCAGTGCGTAATTATGTACGTGCGGCACGGATTTCATCGTGGATTGGGACTGGGACGGGGGCCAAATTGCTAGGCGAGCTCTGAACGTGCGAGGCGATTGTGTTGCAGTTTACTCCAGACTCGCTTGACGGTATCCAGGGGCTGTATCGCCGAACTGGTGGTTTGCCTTAAAAGGCTGCTTTGTGCTTCTGTTGCGAGGGCCGCAGTGTGCTCTTCCATGCAAAGCGAGCGTTCTGTGTTTCCATTGACTGTTATGACCCCCCTAGGTCCCGGCATCTTGAGCTTAAGGTATGCGTAATGCAGTACCGCATTGAATTTTATAAATGTGGTGCGCCCGAGCAGTGCGTGATAGCAACTGCGGAACAGGACGATATCAAAGATTAACTTCTCGCTTCGGAAGTTGTCCGGAGATCCGAAGACCACTTCTAGTGTGATTGAGCCCGTGCAATGGGCCTCTACACCTGGGATGACGCCCTTAAAGGTGGTTTTGGTGGGTTCAAGCTGCTACCGCCATCCATAAGGACTCGAGTGAGGTGAAATCCGTCGATGATGGGGTCTAGGACCAGTGCGACGGATCCGCCATGACGGATACTAGTGGGGTGGTCCCTGTGATCGAAGGTGATCGGACAAGCGGACCATGGGTTGAACTTTGGGGCGATGGGCTCCATTGCATAGACGTCCCTTAGTGCACGCTTTCGTTCCCTCTTGGGAATGTGGGTTGCGTATATCATGTTCACCGTCTTCACTTGTGGGGGGAACCTCTTCTGTCCTCCCGTGTTCGGCGGCCGGGGCTCTTCCTCGTCATCACTATGCAGCCCCTTGTCCTTGTTTTCGGCATTCAACTTGCTGGCCTGCTTGAACACCCAGCATTCTCTGTTGGTGTGATTGGCTGGCTTATCAGGGGTGCCGTGCATTTGACACGAGCGATCGAGTATGCGGTCCAAACTGGACGGGCCCAGAGTACTTCTTTTGAATGGCTTTTTCCGCTGACCGGATCTAGAGCCTCTGAATCTGGCATTGACTGCCGTATCATCATCATTATTGCCGTTGTTGCGGCACTTTTTTCTGTTATGGCGTGGTCTGTCGTTGGCATCTTTGGTATCCGAAGTGCCCGGATTCCTTGATGTGTTGTTGCTGCGAGCCAGCCAGCTGTCCTCGCCCGCGCAAAAGTGGGTCATGAGTGTCGTGAGGGCTACCATAGACTTCGGCTTCTCCTGGCCGAGGTGCCGGGTGAGCCACTCATCACAGATGTTATGCTTGAATGCCGCTAAGGCCTCTGCATCCGGGCAGTCGACAATTTAGTTTTTCATAGTTAGGAACCGTGTCTAGAATTTCCTGGCCGATTCCCCTAGCTGCTGAGTTATATGGCTCAAGTCATCAGCATCCGATGGTCGCACATAAGTGCCCTGGAAGTTGTCAAGGAATGCGTCTTCCAAATCCTCCCAACTGTCGACGGAGTCTGCTGGCAAGCTATTCAGCCAAAGCCGAGCTGGTCCTTTGAGTTTTAGTGGGAGGTACTTGATGGCATGTAGATCATCACCGCGAGCCATGTGGATATGGAGGAGGAAATCCTCAATCCATACAGCAGGATCTGTTATACCATCATACGATTCGATATTTACAGGTTTAAAACCCTCCGGGAATTCGTGATCCATAACTTCATCAGTGAAGCATAGGGGGTGTGCGACGCCTCTGTGTCGGGCTATATTACGACGCAGTTCATATGAGTCTTGTCTGCTGTGTTCGGCCCGGCCGGATTTGCTTTTAGTGTATCCGGCGCGACGGTCATCATCCCGCGTTGGCGCGCGCCCTCGTGACCCGTATATCGACCTTGCATGTTTTGCCCTGCTGTCCAATACGTCTCGCAGGTCCCGTGTGTTGCCCCGGGCTTTGGTATTTTTGTTTGAGTGGCGGCGGGGTGCAGGCTGAACCTCAGGCTGAAACACCTCTCTGGCTCGGCCACGAGGTGGCCGGTCAGCCGCATCGTACACTGGTGATGTAGGTTTCAATGCTTCCTCCTCGAGGTGAGGTAGCAACCTGCGCTTTGGGAAACTCTTGGAGGGGCGCTCGAGTTCGTATTCCTCGACCGCAAGGACTTCGGTCCATCTGTCTGCTAGCAGATCTTGATCAGCTTGAAGCTGTTGTTGCTTCTTCTTCAAGCTATTTGTTGTTGCCATAAGCCGGCGTTTAAAGCGCTCCTGCTCGACAGGATCCTTCGGCACGATAAATTCTTCGTCGCCGAGGCTCACCTCATCTTCGAAGAGAGGCATGTAATTGTCCTCCTCCGATTCTCCATCTGTTGCCCGCTCTGGAGGGCTAGCTTGTTCACTCTCCCGCTCTAAATCATGCTGGAGGGGATTGTTGTCATCTTCAGCACTATTCGGAGTGTTATTATCTCTTGTGCCGGTATCACTACTTTTGATATGGCGGGACTTAGAGCGGCGCCGCTGACGTTGGCGCTTGGGTTGCTTCTTGGAGGGGTCATCCTCCGCTGTCTCGTCGCCATTGCCTTGTTTGGGGGTGTCCATCATGTATATATATCATATGATGAGGTGGCGGTCCAGCGCCCTGTGGGCGGTTCCTGTTCGTCTCCTACATCGTCGTCCATACCATCAATGTCTTCGAAGTCGAAGTCGAGCATGTCAGTTAAATTGTCGACAGTGGCTACTAAGTGGGTGGTGGGTGGGGAGAGAATTTCTTCGTCGTCCGCATCCCACCCTAGTCGGACATAGTTCGGCCAAGGTTCTCCTGACAAAGAAAGGGACCTTAATGAATTTAGCACGGCGCCGAAAGGAGAGTGCTGAAAGATATCCGTGGAGGTAAACTCCATGATCGGTGCCCAATCGGATTCGACAGGCACGGACGCGGGCAGCTCAGAGTCCGTGGCCGGAGAAGAATCTAGTGGTTCGGCAACACGGCTCTCGTAAGGGGTGAAGTCATTATCCAGCTCTATCGCCACTGAGTGCGGCCTCCATGGCGGGGTCTATTCCCCCGTCCTCGGATGGCGCAATTTGCTTCGGATTAAGGGTCGGAGTAGTGGCAGATGCCATCTCCCGAACACTGTCCAACGGCAGAGTTACGTCATGCTCGTCGTGATTGTGTGGCACACGGGCTCGAATCCGTCGAAGATCAAGTATCCGCGGATGTCGGCAGTGTAGTTTAAGTTTCCGAATCTGACCTGACGGCCAGGGGCGTAGCTCTCGATCTGCTCCAGATGGCCAAGCGAGTTGGACCGTAGTGCGAAGCCGCTGAATATGAAGATCTGTCCGGGGAGGAAAACCTCACCCTGGACCGCATCGTTATTGATGATCGAAGGAGCCATCAAGCCTTATGGTGACGGCACAGTGGAACTCTCAATGAAAGCACCAATGTCGGTGTCAAAACTGGCGGATCTCGGGTAGGGGGTCCCGAACTGTGCGTCTAAGGCGGATGGTAACAGGAGGCAGGGGACACGATGTTTACCCAGGTTCGGGCCCTCTCGATGGAGGTAATACCCTACGTCCTGCTAGATTGGTATTGATGATATGAGTATTACAAGAGTTGATCTACCACGAGATCGTAGAGGCTAAACCCTAGAAGCTAGCCTATGGTATGATTGTATGTTGTCCTACGGACTAAACCCTCCGGTTTATATAGACACCGGACGGGGCTAGGGTTACACAAAGTCGGTTACGAGGGAGGAGATCTACATATCCGTATTGCCAAGCTTGCCTTCCATGCCAAGGAGAGTCCCATCCGGACACGGGACGAAGTCTTCAATCTTGTACCTTCATAGTCCAACAGTCCGGCCAAAGGATATAGTCCGGCTGTCCGGAGACCCCTTAATCCAGGACTCCCTCAACTACTATTACTCCACACATCGACCGCTATCCAACATGCATCTAGAGTATTAAGTTCATAAAGAATGGAGTAACGCCTTAAGTAAGATGGCATGATGTAGAGGGATAAACTCAAGCAATATGATGAAAACCACATCTTTTTATCCTTGATGGCAACAATACAATACATGTCTCGCTACCCCTACGTTGTCACTGGGTGAAATCACGCAAGATTGAACCCAAAACTAAGCATCTCTCCCATTGCAAGAAATACCAATCTAGTTGGCCAAACCAAACTGATAATTTGAAGAGAAAAACAGATATATCAAATCATGCATATAAGAATTCAGAGAAGATTCAAATAATATTCATAGATAATCTGATCATAAATCCACAATTCATCGGATCTCGATAAACACACCACAAAAGAATATTACATCAGATAGAACTCCAAGAACATCGAGGAGAACATGGTATTGAAGAACATGGAGAGAGAAGAAGCCATCTAACTACTAGCTATGGACCCGTAGGTCTGAGGTAAACTACCACGCTTCAATGGAAGGGCAATAGGGTGGATGTAGATGCCCTCCGTGATCGAATCCTCCTCCGGCAAATCGTCGGAAAAGGCCCCAAGATGGGATCTCACAGGAACATAAGGTTGCGGCGGCGAAAAAGTATTTTCGTGGCTTTTTTCTAAGGGTTTGGGAATATATGTGAATTTATAGGATGAAGAAGGAGGTCAGTGGACTCCCGAGGGGGGCACAAGCCAGGGGCGCCCCCCCTAGGGCACGCCCCTACGGCTTGCCGCCGCCTCATGGGTCTTCTGACTTGGACTCCAAGTCCTACGGGTGTCTTCTGGTCCAAGAAAAATCATCGTGAAAGTTTTATTCCATTTGGACTCCGTTTGATATTTCTTTTCTGCGAAACTCAAAAACAAGGAAAAACATAAAGTAGCACTGGGCTCTAGGTTAATAGGTTAGTCCTAAAAATAATATAAAATAGCTTATTAATACATATAAAATATCCAAAACAGATAATATAATAGCATGGAACAATCAAAAATTACAGATATGTTGGAGACGTATCATGGCAACACCACCCATGTTGTTCTGGGAGGGAGCAACACGGTGGCGGTTATAAAAAACACATATCAATAAGATATCTAAAAGCATATTAAAATTTACGATTGATCAAGAATTTGCGTAAAAGATAATAGTGAAGGAAATATGCCCTAGAGGTAATAATAAAGTTGTTATTTATATTTCCTTATATCATGATAAATGTTTATAATTCAGGCTAGAATTGTATTATCCGGAAACTTAGTACATGTGTGAACACATAGACAAACAGAGTGTCCCTAGTATGCCTCTACTTGACTAGCTTGTTAATCAAAGATGGTTAAGTTTCCTAGCCATGGACATGTGTTGTCATTTGATGAACGGGATCACATCATTAGAGAATGATGTGATGGACAAGAGCCATCTGTTAGCTTAGCATAATGATCATTTCAGTTTTATTGCTAATGCTTTCTCCATGACTTATACATGTTCCTCTGACTATGAGATTATGCAACTCCCGAATACCGGAGGAACACCTTGTGTGCTATCAAACGTCACAACATAACTGGGTGATTATAAAGATGCTCTACAGGTGTCTCCAATGGTGTTTGTTGAGTTGGCATAGATCGAGATTAGAATTTTTCATTCCGTCTATTGGAGAGGTATCTCTGGGCCCTCTCGGTAATGCACATCACTATAAGCCTTGCAAGCAACGTGACTAATGAGTTAGTTGCGGGATGATGCATTACGGAACGAGTAAAGAGACTTGCCGGTAACAAGATTGAACGAGGTATTGAGATACCGACGATCGAATCTCGGGCAAGTAACATACTAATGACAAAGGGAACAACGTATGTTGTTATGCGGTTTGACCAATAAAGATCTTCGTAGAATATGTAGGAACCAATATGAGCATCCAGGTTCCGCTATTGGTTATTGACCGGAGATGAGTCTCGATCATGTCTACATATTTCCCGAACCTGTAGGGTCTGCACGCTTAACGTTCTGTGACAATTTGTATTAGGAGTTATGTGATTTGATGACCAAAGTTTGTTTGGAGTTCCGGATGAGACCGGGGACACGACGAGGAGTCTCGAAATGGTCGAGAAGTAAAGATCGATATATTGGAAGTCTATATTCGGACATCGGAAAGGTTCCGAGTGATTCGGGTATTTTTCGGAGTACCGAAGAGTTACGGGAATTCATATTGGGCCTTAATGGGCCCTACGGGAAAGGAGAGAAAGGCCTCAAGGGTGGCCACGCCCCTTCCCCATGGACTGGTCCGAATTGGACTAGGGAAAGGGGGTGCCCCTTCCTTCCTTCTCCGTCTCCCTTCCCTTTTTCCTATTCCATGTGGGAGGTGGAATCCTATTAGGACTAGGGAGTCCTAGTAGGACTCCACACTTTGGGCGCGCCCTATGCGGGCCGGCCTCCTCCTCCCTCCATCCTTTATATACGTGGCCAGGGGCACCCCATAGACACACAAGTTGATCATTGTTCCCTTAGACGTGTGCGGTGCCCCCCTCCACCATAATCCACCTCGGTCATATTCGTAGCGTGCTTAGGCGAAGCCCTGCATCGGTAGCTTCATCATCACCGTCATCACGCCATCGTGCTGACGAAGCTCTCCCTTGACACTCTGCTGGATCATGAGTTGATGGGACGTCACCGATACTGAACGTGTGCAGATCGCGGAGGTGTCGTACTTTCGGTACTAGGATCGGTCAGGATCGTGAAGATGTACGACTACATCAACCGCGTTGTCATAACGCTTCCGCTTATGGTCTACAAGGGTACGTGGACAACACTCTCCCCTCTCGTTGCTATACATCACCATGATAGGTCTTGCGTGTGCGTAGGAAAAGTTTTGAAATTACTGCGTTCCCCAACAGATAGCACAACTTATTTGCTGATGGTGAGGGAGACAATGCCATTGGTGGAGGCAGAGGCAACAAACGAGGATGGTGACGGAGACAGTGGTGGTGGCCATGGACATGAATTCACAATTTCTTTCATTAATCTCTTATGCACAGGTTTTGAAGTTCATTCTTACGCCGCTAACGGCGCGAGAGAAGAAAATGAAAATTACAGAAAAAGAGATGCAATGTCTCCGGTCCTCGTCATGTTGAAGTTTCTATTAAAAATGGTTCACTTTATACACTGTGGAACAAACCCATAATAATAACTTAATTCAATTTATCAATTCCGAGTTAAAAAACTTGCATGCCAATTGAACTTGTTCAAACCTTAAAAACAAAATTCTACTGTGAATTAAAGAGGATGAATATTGTACAATGAATAAGAGAAGACGAAAGCGGTGGAGCTCTTATCTTAGAGCATCTCCAGCCGCATCCCCAACATGGCCCCAAGGCCCTTTTTCATCACCGGCACAGAAAATTCGGCCCAGTCGCGCTCCCAGAAGCTTAATTTTTGCCGGTTAGGGCCGAATTTGGCGCCAGCGGACCTAGGCCGAACCCAACGTGCTGGGGGCGCCCGGGGGTGCAGGGGGAAACATTTTTGGCACGAAAAGGAGTGGTTCCGGCGAGTCAGCGACTCACCGCCTTTGTCGTCCTCATTGCCTCGGTTCCCACGGGAATCAATGCCAAGGCTGCCGCGTTGCCGCGCCGGTTAGCCTTTCGTTGATGCCTCACGGGCGGCGCGGCAATGCGCATCCTGCCCGTTCCTTCCACGCGGCACACGGCGACAGCTCTCCCACCGCCCATCCGCGGCTATAAAAGTCGTCCTCCCGTGTTGGTGTACGCACAAGCTCTCGCCACCGACGCCCTTCTCTCCACCTCTCGCCGCCGACGCCCCTCTCTCATACTCTCTCCCCCCACCGACGGTAATGGACGAGCGCTTCCCAGGTGACGGCGCGGCGGTGAACGGCTTCGGCCGACGCCATCTGCACGAGGACGAGGCGCGGCTCATCTACGAGGCCGACTATCCGGCACCCCCGACATGCGGGTGCCGGGCACCTGAAGGCTCAGCGCCGGCGGCGTCCCGGTGCCGCCCGCGCCCACCAAAGCTGCTCGACACGCCGAAATCGCGTGCATCCAGTCTTCGCCGCCGAAGCCGCAGCAGAACTAGCCGAGGTACGCCCCCGACAACAACGCGCTGTGGACGGCGTACTTCAAGCGACGCCATGAGGAGGAGATTACCGCCACCAACGGCATCAAGCCATGCGGCCTCCTCAACTCCGAGGGGCGGCGCCAATGGTGGGGCGTCCCAGGCTGCGCCCTTAAGGTCGTCCTCGAGTACATCGAGGCCGGCAACACGCCGCGCCTAGAGTACTCGGCGCCCCTTCCTTCTCTTGCCGCCGCGGCAGCTCCTGGATGCCGCGGCGAATGGATACGGCGACCTCGTCGTCGTTGTCGGGCTCTGGCTCTCTTTCCTCCGGTTCGCCGGCGCTCCGTCCCGTCAAGCCGGAGCCGCAGAAGACGCCACTTGGGCGCCGCACCAGCGGCGGCGCCCTCATCATCAACGAGGGTGGTGGCCCCTCTCCTTCTTCCTACCGCCTCGTCAGGCAGAAGACCGAGCCGGGTCTACTCCCCGTGACGAAGGAGCACGAGGCCATGGCCGCTGTCGACGAGACCGCCCTCAAGTGGGCGAAGGCGGACTACGTCCGCGAGCAGATGGAGCGCCACCACCGGGCCTACGAGGAGATCAAAGCTCGGCGCCGCGAATGCGAGGAGGGCGGCGGCGTCATCCTCGACAGCGGCGACGAGGAAGCGCCGAGACGCCAAACCCCCCGTGCATCGGCGACGCTGGTTAGGGGTACAACAGGGACGGCGGCGGCGACGACGACGACGACGACGGCAGCGGCGGCTGTGACTATACCCGGTTCTACAGGCTCCTCGACATGTAAAAGGCAGGAGGCGGCGGCGGCTGGGCGTAGTTGTAGTTTTTAGTTTGTGTTTTTAAGTTTTTTATAAATATCAATGAAATCGTCTAGTTTGGACGAAATTGTGTTGTGTTTGGCCGATTTTATGTTTTAAAAAACGACATCTGAGAACGACCTGATGGCGATGGCTGGAAACCTGATCGGCCTCACGCTGAAATTATCACCGGTTCGCCCATAGGCAACGCTATCTCAAGACTCTGAAGGCCGAACGATCGGAGATGCTCTTAGTATACGAGATACGTGCGTTGCTAACCGACGGCTCTCTGCCTGGCTGCCTCCGCCCTAGTACTGGTTCTCCGTGCCAGTCCACCTGCCGACCACGCATGCCTGATGACCGATGGCTGCGTTGCTCACTAGGACTCAATTCCTCAATGTCAAACAATTGTCCAATCAAGAATCTTGAACGACCAGCGTAAGGCCAACTTCATCATGTGACCTCAAACGGACGTTCGTTTTATTTGGATTCTATCCATTTGGGTAGGGATTGGGGATCATGTCCGGGCGTGTCCTGAGATGCGGTGGCCGTGCGTTCAACGCGTGGACGAATCCTGAACGCGTCCTGTTCGCGTGCATTTTTCTTTGCAAGTCCTTAAATTTTTTTATCATTCATTTTTGATACATGACAATACATCATCACATTTTGATTAATAAAGCAAGGCCAAAGAAAATAAAAACAACAAAAATACATTTTAGAAGATAGCCAATTTCCATAACTGCCCCCTTGAGTTGGGTTAGGGCCTTCTCGATGCACTCATTGTTGATCTGTGGAGGAGACTCGATCTGGCATCCTCCTTTCTTCTTCAAGCCAGAAGTAGATGTTGCTTCATCAGACCTACTCTCGTGTCTAGCTTCTAATCTAGCAACAAGTGCACTTGTCTCATTTACAGCCTCTATGCTAGCTAAAAGTGCACGAACATGTACTAAATTTCGCTCTATCAATATATCGATGTACTCTTCTTTCCAATACCAAAACTTGTATCCATTCTACACAACAAAATTTGAAGTTAGCACAACTAGTCAAATCTAGAGCACAAACCGAAGCTAAAAAAAGCGCATACCCCGTCGTTTAAGCACTTGATGAACACCCATCCGGGATGTTCCGGCGTTGTAGACACGCGGCGCACGACTATCCTTGGGTAGTGGTCGCACTTAATGAGTGGCAACGGTACGCCGGCGAGCTTTTGGGCAAGCACCGAGCCCGACCGACCGCCATCCGTGTATCTGCCGGCGGACCACCGACGGTGCAGATCCGAGCGGCTAGAGGAGGAGCCACTGCCTGCATGTGGCCTTGCGGCCCTGCCAGGGCCTTCCGGCGAGGTGCCCGGCCAGTCCATGGCGCGGCCCGACCTCCCACAGCCGGCCGAGCTCAAGACCGACCGGATCCGCCCCAAATCCGGTCGGCGGGTGTGCAAACCAGGTGGCGGTGGTTGGGTAGCTCGGCGGCGCCGAGGGAAAGGGGTTGGACGAGCTCGCGTTCGAACTGCACGGCTGCAATGGCAGCGGCGGCGGCGGCGAGGGGAAGAGTGGGGAAGAGTGGAGGGGGTGCGACCGAAGGGAGGGAGGGGGCGGATAGAAAAAGGCTTACCCTGTGCCACCGATGGACGGGCCAAGGGAGGACACACGCTGACGACCCGCGCGTCCGCGTGGTGTCCGTTTCACCCCGAAAGCGGCGCAAACTTGGACAGCGAATGGGTCGAAAGCGGACACAAAACGGACAAAAGTTCGTTTACTCCCACGCGTCCTCGTTTGTCCGTTTTACCCCAAACGGACTGGGCCGAATAAGATAGGGTCGTGCGATGGAGTTGGTCTAAGAACAGACGACGAGAATTGTAGAAAAAAGAACCCGCGAACACTTTAGCTCACCTGCTACTGTAAGATGGAAGACAGCCTCGCCTAAAGGCGTTTCCTTTAGTGGCTGGCCCAATCGCACGGTTTTGAAAAGGTTCTTTGAGTTGGTACGAACTGCTTTTAAAACCTTCTGCGCCATTTTTTCTTTTATGTTTTTTTCTATTTGTTTTTTCTTCCACTTTCTTTTGGTTTTCTACCCTTTTTTTAGTTTTTCCTTTTCGTTTTTCAGTGGCTTTCCATTTTTATTCTTTTTTAAATACATTTCGGCTCTTATTTAAGTACACATTGAACATTTTTTAGATACTTATTGAATATTTCTTAGTGCACATTGAACATTTTATTAATACCAGTTAAACCTTTTTTTAGTTACACATTCAATGTTTCTGGAACACATATCGGACATTTTGAATACACGATAAACATTTTTAACACACACTGGACATTTTAGATGAATGCTAAGAACATTTTTTTTTCAAAACATGCAAAACATTTTTCAAGTTGTATAACCATTTTTAAATGCCACTAATATTTTTTGACTGGTATGAAACATTTTTTGAAATTACGTGAATATTTTACGTTGTATAAATGTTTTCAAACAATTTCATTAACATATTTTTGAAATGCTAATTTTTTAAAATATAAAAAAGTTGAATGGTACCAATCATTTTTTTTAAATTACGAAAACATTTTTTACATTTTATAAACATTTTTAAACTCTATCATGAAAAAATGCGTGATGAGTGCTTTTTTTATGGAATGCGTGATGAGTGCTTTAAAAAATGGAAGTAAATTAAATTTTGGACTATACGTAATTAGAATGCTTCAAAAAGGAACGAATACCAAATGAAGGGAACTAAAATTGAAACATAATGTATTTGTTCTGGTCTGCCCACTAACGGGTCCCGTGAGGCGAGGTGAGTTCTATAGCCGCGCCCAAACGAATCGATCAACATCAACGTGCACCTGTTTTTGGGCTTGGACCTTTTCTCGCAGGGGCTGAGATGAGAAGTAATGGGCCAAATTTCAAGGTGGTCCATGGACCACTATGGTCACGCTGTGGCTACACCCCCAATTCTCACGACAGTTCCTCACACAAAAAACCAATTCTCATGACAAGCATATGACTATCTAACCAAATCCTATTTGGCACTTATAGCATCCATTAAGAGCAAAACGGTACACATCACACATCTCCATGCCCTTAGCTAGATTTTGTGGGCCGGACGGTTATGCTTGTTTCTGTGAAGCTTTCAACCGGTTTTCGGAAGCTTCCGGTCCATTTTTTTCGTCTCTCTTTTTTTTGCCCTGTGTTTTCATTACTTTTCTTATTCCTTTTTTTTATTTTTTCCCTTTTATTTTTTAAATGCATCAACTATTTTAGAAAATAAATTTCTAAACTTATTCAAATTCATGAACTTTTTAGGAATTGAAATATTTTTATATGAACATATTCAAATTCCCCAACTTTTTACAAAGTTTGTGATTTTTTTGAGGATCAGTTTGTGATTTTTTTAATTCACATTTCTATTATAATTTTTCGGACTTTCTTAAAATTCATGAAGTTTTTTTCAATTTAACAAACATTTTTCAATTTTAGATTTTTTTTCAAATTCATAATTTTTCCCTCGAATTTCTGAACTTTTTAAAAGTTTAAGTTTTTCCAAATTCTTGACTTAAAATAAATTGTGATATATTTTCAAACTCATGATTGTTTTCAGTTGTTATGAATATTTTCCAGAAGTCAATGGTCAGCCGGTCAACTAATTAACGAATGAGCCGGTAAACCTTTTTTTCAATTTAACAAACATTTTTCAATTTTAAATTCTTTTTTCAAATTCATAACTTTTTTCTCGAATTTATGAACTTTTTAAAAGTTGAAGTTTTTCCAAATTCTTGATTTAAAAGAAATTGTGATATATTTTCAAATTCATGAGTTTTTTCAATTGTTATGAATTTTTTCCATAAGTCAATGGTCAGTCGGTCAACTTTTTTTTTTTGAGAAACGGTCAGCCGGTCAACTAGTTAAGGAATGAGAGCCCGCAAACCAGTATCTCCCGACCCAGCGAGGTGTGAGCTTGCAATGAGGGAGCGAGCTTCGTGTTGCTAAGCCGACCCGCTACATGTCATGTGAAAACGCTAGCGCGTTAACTTGCGCTGAACGCGCTGAATAGGAGCAGCTTAGAGCAACTTCAAGGGGCGACCCATTTTGTTCGTTTGGATTATCCAGACATAAAATTTGGCCCAACGAGGCAACCCAAACGAACGTCCGTGTCCGCCTGTTGTCCATCCCCGACCCAAACTCGACCCAAATATGAGAAAATGGGTACGAAGCGGATGCTCTCGTCGCTCGCTACCGTCCTCCGCACTAGCACACATCTCTCACCTCTCTCGTACAACTTTCTCTCTCGATCCCCACTGATGCCGCCGCTACGTCGGCCGATTCCGGCTGGAACGGAGAGGCCCAGCGGCGCGATGGGGAGCGGAGGGGCCCTGCGGCCGTGAGGGGAAGCGGAGAGGCACAGCGGCCCCGCATTGGAGTGGAGAGGCCTGGCGGCGCGATGAGGAGCGGAGGGGCGACGCGCGGAGGCCAGCCCGTCCCGCCCGACGCGCCGCGTCCAGGGCAACACCGCCGAGCACCACGGTGAACCGCGCCATGGTCTCTCCCGTGAGCCAGCTCCGGTCAACAGACATCGGCCGCCGGCTGGAGGCGTTGACCACCCGGCCTGATGTCGGGTCGATTTGAAATTTACCTTCTCTAAATCTTAGGCGGGCCCATTTGAAATTTCTTGAACATGGAAGAATTGTGTGTTTAGTTTTGAAGGCAACCTAAAAACACACACCTTATTTTGTTCAAATAATTTAGCAAATGCAAAAACATAAAGGCTTGTTGTAAAAATAAAAGTACATTAACCTTGTATCCTTCTTATCTACAACTCTGATCATAACTCATCACTGGTATATCACTTTCCTTTCCTTCTTTACTCATTCGCATTAGGCCAACTCTATCTCATCCCCTAAAAATAGAGGAGTAAGGCCTTCTTTGGTTCATAGGATATGAGTTTTATAAGAATAGGAAAATCATAAAAAGTGAGATGACATGCATGTCAATTCCTATAAAGAAAGAAATGTCATTTGGTGTATAGGATATGATTTTTTCCACTGAGTCCAGGCTAATGTTTTTTCCCTCCAAAACATGAAGGATTGATTCCTATCCTACATAGGAATAGGAATCCATTCCTACAAACCAAAAGACTTCAAAGGATTTTTTCCTTTGCAAATCCTATCCTATAGAATTCCTACAAAAATCCTACAAACCAAAGGAGGCCTAAAATGATGGAGTAAACCTTCTGGAGTATTTTTACTCTACTAAGTTTTGGTCGTTTCTAGCTAATCCCTTAAATTTAGCAGAGTAAAAGTAACTTTGGTTCATACATTTCATTGGGCACTGCTACTTGTGAGCTGTGTTGGGATTTTCCCTGAAGAGGAGAGGCGATGCACTACAGTAGAGATAAGTATTTCCCTCGGTGAGAATCAAGGTTTATCGAACCAATAGAAGAATCACGCAAAACCTCGTGAACAGCACCTGCACACACAAAAGTAAATACTTGTACCCAACTTCGGGGAAGAGAGTTGTCAATCCCCTTGGACTCGTTAATTGCAAGGATCAAATCTCATAGTGGTGGATAGATAAATTGTAAAACAAAATAAGAGAAATAAAATTGCACAAAGGTATTTTGAATTTTTATATATGATTAAAGTAGACTCAGGGGGCATACTTTTCACTAGAAGCTCCTCTCTCGAACACATAGCATACAGTGCGTGAACAAATTACTGTTGGGCAATTGATAGAAAAGTACATAGTTATGACGATATTCAAGGCAATGATCATGTATATAGGCATCATGTCCGAGACAAGTAGACCGACTTCATCCTGCATCTACTACTATTACTCCACCAATTGACCGCTATCTAGCATCCATCTATGGTATTAAGTTTTGTAAAATAGAGTAATTCCTTAAGCAAGATGACGTGATGTAGACAAAGTAAACCCAATCAATATGAATAAACCCCATCGTTTTACCCTTAATGGAAACAATACAAATACGTGTTTGGTCCTTTTTTGTCACTGGGATATAGAGCACCGCAAGATTGAACACATCATAAAGCACCTCTCCCACTTAAGATAAATCAGTCTCATTGGTCAAACCAAACGGATAGATCGGAGAGAAATGCGAAGCTATAAAAAATCATGCATAGTAAAGTTCAGAAAAGACTCAATTACTTCTCATGAATATTCAGGTCATAAACCCACAATTCCTCGGATCCCAACAAACACACCGCAAAAGAAGGTTACATCGAATAGAACTCCAAGAACACCCAGGAGGACATTGTATTGAAGATCAAAGAGAGAAAAGAAGCCATCTAGCTACTAGATATGGACCCGTAGGTCTGTGGTGAACTACTCGCGCATCATCGGAAGGCGGCAAGGATGATGTAGAAGCCCTCCGTGATGGATTTCCCCTCCAGCAGACTACCAGAAAAGGCCTCCATACTGGATAGTGGAAGAACAACAACTTGCGGCGGCACAAAAAGTGTTTCGGGTGGCTCTCTATTGGTTTGGGAATATTTCTGAATTTATAGAGGTGGAATTAGGTCAAGGAGTGCTACGGGGGGCACGAGCTCGAGGGGCACGCCTACCCCTCTGAGGCGCATCCTGTGAGCTTGTCGCTCACCCGTAGCTCTTCTGGCCTCCTCCCGGACCTTCTAGGGTCCCTTCTGGTCCAGAAAAAACATTGCAAAGTTCTATCGCGTTTTGGCTTCATTTGGTACAGTATTTCTGAAAAAGCCAAAAACAAGCAAAAAAACTACAACTGTCAGGGCACTAGGTTAATAGGTTAGTCCCAAAAATTGATATAAAATAACATATAATTTCATATAAAGCATCCAAGATTGATAATATAATAGCATGAAACAATCAAAAACTATAAATACGTTGGAGAGATATCAGGCACCTACTATGTGCCTTCGCGGCGATGGATCAACTACTAAGCTAGTGGTCATCGAAGCGGATCCGCACATTGACAGCCTCTCAACAGGCAACGCCCCTATGGCGTCGCCCTCACTGTCGGAGGCATCATCGGAGCTAGAGTCGGGTCAGTCAACGGGGGCAACATAGGATTTGATGAAGGTGAAAGACTTGAGGCGGGACAAGCACGCGAGCCAACGGAATGACGGGGGGCTGAGGGTGGTGAGGTGGAGCAAGGTCAGGTCAGAGAGCATAATGGAGACAACACCTAGCGCAACAAGCAAGACGTGAAGGAAATATGCCCTAGAGGCAATAATAAAGTTGTTATTTATATTTCCTTATATCATGATAAATGTTTATTATTCATGCTAGAATTGTATTAACCGGAAACTTAGTACATGTGTGAATATATAGACAAACAGAGTGTCACTAGTTTGCCTCTACTTGACTAGCTCGTTGAATCAATGATGGTTATGTTTCCTAACCATAGACATGAGTTGTCATTTGATTAACGGGATCACATCATTAGAGAATGATGTGATTGACTTGACCCATATGTTAGCTTAGCACGATGATTGCTTAGTTTGTTGCTATTGCTTTCTTCATGACTTATACATGTTCCTATGACTATGAGATTATGCAACTGCTGAGTACCGGAGGAACACTTTGTGTGCTACCAAACGTCACAACATAACTGGGTGATTATAAAGGTGCTCTATAGGTGTCTCCGATGGTGCTTGTTGAGTTGGCATTGATCAAGATTAGGATTTGTCACTCCGATTGTCGGAGAGGTATCTTTGGGCCCTCTCGGTAATGCACATCACTATAAGCCTTGCAAGCATTGTGACTAATTAGCTAGTTGCGGGATGATGTATTATGGAACGAGTAAAGAGACTTTCCGGTAACGAGATTCAACTAGGTATTGAGATACCGTCGATTGAATCTCGGGCAAGTAACATACCGATAACAAAGGGAACAACGTATGTTGTTATGCGGTTTGATCAATAATGATCTTCATAGAATATGTAGGAACCAATATGAGCATCCAGGTTCCACTATTGGTTATTGACCGGAGACGAGTCTCGGTCATGTCTACATAGTTCTCGAACCCATAGGGTCCGCACGCTTAAAGTTCGGTGACGATCGGTATTATGAGTTTATGTGTTTTGATATACGAAAGGTAGTTTGGAGTCCCGGATTTGATCACGGACATGACAAGGAGTCTCGAAATGGTCGAGACATAAAGATTGATATGTTGGACGGCTATATTCGGACACAGGAAGTATTCCGGATGATTTCGGAGAAAACCGGAGTGTCGGAGGGGTTACCGGAACCCCCCGGGGAAGTATTGGGCCTTAGTGGGCCTGAGGGGAAAGAGAGGGATGCAGCCCAGGAGGTGGTGCACCCCCTCCCATGGGGAGTCCGAATTGTACTAGGGGAGGGGGGCGGCGCCCCTCTTTCCCTCTCCCTCTCTTTCCTTCCCCCTTCCCTCTTCCTAGTTGGACTAGGAAAGGATGAATCCTCTCCCTAGTAGGAAGAGGATTCCTCCTTTCCTTGGGGCGCACCAAGGCTGGCCGGCCTCCCCCTTTCTCCTTTTTATACGGGGGCGGGGGGCACCCAAAGACACACAAGTTGATTATTCCAAGCCTTGTGCGGTGCCCCCCCTCCACCATAATCCATCTTGATCATATCGTAGCGGTGCTTAGGTGAAGCCCTGCGTCGGTAGCAACATCATCACCGTCATCACGCCGTTGTGCTGACGGAACTACCCTGCGAAGCTCTGCTGGATCGGAGTTCGTGGGACATCATCGAGTTGAACATGTGCTGAACTCAGAGGTGTCGTGCGTTCGGCACTTGGATCGGTCGGATCGTAAATACGTATGACTACATCAACCACGTTCTCATAACGCTTACGCTTACGGTCTTCGAGGGTACGTGGACGATACTCTCCCCTCTCGTTGCTATGCATCACCATGATCTTGCGTCTGCGTAGGATTTTTTTTGAAATTACTACGTTTCCACAGTGGCATCCGAGCCAGGTTTATGCGTAGATGTCATATGCATGAGTAGAACACAAAGGAGTTGTGGGTGTGGGTATATACATATTGCTTGTCGTCACTAATTGATTCTTGATTCAGCGGTATTGTTGGATGAAGTGGCTCAGACCGATATTACGCGTACACTTACGCGAGACTGGTTCTACCGACGTGCTTCGCACACAGGTGACTAGTGGGTGTCTGTTTCTCCAACTTTAGTTGAATCGGATTCAATAACAGGGTTCTTTCTGAAGATCAAAAAGCAATCACTATATCGCGTTATGGTTTTTTTGATGCGTAGGTAAGAACGGTTCTTGCTCAGTCCATAGCAGTCACGTAAAACTTGCAACAACAAAGTAGAGGACGTCTAACTTGTTTTTGCAGGGCATGTTGTGATGTGATATGGTCAAGACATGATGCTAAATTTTATTGTATGAGATGATCATGTATTGTAACACAGTTATCGACAACTGGCAGGATCCATATGGTTCTCTCCTTATTGTATAAAATGCAATCGTCATGTAATTGCTTTACTTTATCACTAAGCGGTAGTGATAGTCGTGGAGGCAATAGTTGGCGTGACGATAGCGATGCTTCGATGGAGATCAAGGTGTCAAGCCAGTGATGATGGTGATCATGACGGTGCTTTGGAGATGGAGATCACAGGCACAAGATGATGGTGGCCATATCATATCACTTATATTGATTGCATGTGATGTTTATCTTTAATGCATCTTATTTTGCTTAGATCGACGGTAGCATTATAAGATGATCTCTCACTAAATTTCAAGGTAGAAGTGTTCTCCCTGAGTATGCACCGTTGCGAAAGTTCGTCGTGCCGAGACACCACGTGATGATCAGGTGTGATAAGCTCTACGTTCACATACAACGAGTGCAAGCCAGTTTTGCACAGCAGAATACTCGGGTTAAACTTGATGAGCCTAGCATATGCAGATATGGCTTCGTAACACTGAGACCGAAAGGTCGAGCGTGAATCATATAGTAGATATGATCAACATAGTGATGTTCACCATTGAAAACTACTCCATCTCACGTGATGATAGGACATGGTTTAGTTTATATGGATCACGTGATCACTTAGATGATTAGAGGGATGTCTGTCTAAGTGGGAGTTCTTAAGTAATATGATTAATTGAACTTTAATTTATCATGAACTTAGTACTTGATAGTATTTTGCATGTCTATGTTGTTGTAGATAGATGGCCCGTGTTGTTTTTCCGTTGAATTTTAATGCGTTCCTAGAGAAAGAAAAGTTGAAAGATGATGGATAAGAAGGATGGCAACGTGAACAAAGGATGGCAAGCAGACTGGTCACTAGAAGCGGAACTGCCACAAGTATTTGACGGATAAGAAGGATGGCAACGTGAACAAAGGTATATGTGATATACATGTTATTGATGTGTACCTTACTAATGCTCGCAGTAGCACCTGGGTGTTTGATATTGATTATGTTGCTAATATTTGCAACTCGAAACAGGAGCTACAGATTAAGCGAAGATTGGCTAAGGACGAGGTGACGATACGCGTAGGAAATTGTTTCAAAGTCGATGTGATCGCGGTCGGCACGCTACCTCTACATCTACCTCCGGGATTAGTTTTAGACCTAAATAATTGTTATTTGGTGCCAGTGTTGAGCATGAATATTATATCTGGATCTTGTTTGATGCGAGGTGGTTATTCGTTTAAATCTGAGAATAATGGTTGTTCTATTTATATGAGTAATATCTTTTATGGTCATGCGCCCTTGAAGAGTGGTCTATTCTTGATGAATCTCGATAGTAGTGATACACATATTCATAATATTGAAGCTAAAAGATGCATAGTTGATAATGATAGTGCAACTTATTTGTGGCACTTCCGTTTAGGTCATATTGGTGTAAAGCGCATGAAGAAACTCCATTCTGATGGACTTTTGGAATCACTTGATTATGAATCACTTGGTACTTGCGAACCATGCCTCATGGGCAAGATGACTAAAACGTCGTTCTCCGGAACTATGGAGCGAGCAACAGATTTATTGGATATCATACATACTGATGTATGTGGTCCGATCAATATTGAGGCTCGCGGTGGGTATTGTTATTTTCTCACCTTCACAGATGATTTGAGCAGATATGGGTATATCTACTTGATGAAACATAAGTCTGAAACATTTGAAAAGTTCAAAGAATTTCAGAGTGAAGTGGAAAATCATTGTAACAAGAAAATAAAATTTCTACGATCTAATCGTGGAAGAGAATATTTGAGTTACAAGTTTGGTTTTCATTTGAAACAATGCGGAATAGTTTTGCAACTCACGCCACACGGAACACCACAGTGTAATGGTGTGTCTGAATGTCGTAATTGTACTTTACTAGATATGGTGCGATCTATAATGTCTCTTACTGATTTACCGCTATCGTTTTTGGGTTATGCTTTAGAGACAGCTGCATTCACGCTAAATAGGGCACCATCTAAATCCGTTGAGACGACACATTATGAACTATGGTTTGGCAAGAAACCAAAGTTGTTGTTTCTTAAAGTTTGGGGCTGCGATGCTTATGTGAAAAAGCTTCAAACTGATAAGCTCAAACCTAAATCGGAGAAATGTGTCTTCATAGGATACCCAAAGAAGACTATTGGGTACACCTTCTATCACAGATCCGAAGGCAAGACATTCGTTGCTAAGAATGGATCCTTTCTAGAGAAGGAGTTTCTCTCGAAAGAAGTGAGTGGGAGGAAAGTAGAACTTGATGAGGTAACTGTACCTGCTCCCTTATTGGAAAGTAGTTCATCACAGAAATATGTTCCTGTGACTCCTACACCAATTAGTGAGGAAGCTAATGATGAAGATCATGTAACTTTAGATCAAGTTACTACCGAACCTTGTAGGTCAACTAGAGTAAGATCCACACCAGAGTGGTACGGTAATCCTATTCTGGAAGTCATGTTACTTGACCATGACGAACCTACAAACTATGAGGAAGCGGTGATGAGCCCAGATTCCGCAAAATGGCTTGAGGCCATGAAATCTAAGATGGGATCCATGTATGAGAACAAAGTGTGGACTTTGGTTGACTTGCCCGATGATCGGCAAGCCATCGAGAATAAATGGATCTTCAAGAAGAAGACTGACGCTGACGGTAATGTTACTGTCTACAAAGCTTGACTTGTTGCAAAAGGTTTTCGACAAGTTCAAGGAGTTGACTACGATGAGACCTTCTCACTGTAGTGATGCTTAAGTCCATCTGAATCATGTTAGCAATTGCCACATTTTATGATTATGAAATTTGGTAAATGGATGTAAAGACAACATTCCTGAATGGATTTTTGGAAGAAGAGTTGTATATGATGCAACCTAAATGTTTTATCGATCCAAAGGGAGCTAACAAAGTGTGCAAGCTCCAGCGATCCATCTATGGACTGGTGCAAGAATCTTGGAGTTGGAATAAACGTTTTGATAGTGTGATCAAAGCATATGGTTTTATACAGACTTTTGGAGAAGCCTGTATTTACAAGAAAGTGAGTGGGAGCTCTGTAGCATTTCTAATATTATATGTGGATGACATATTGTTGATTGGAAATGATATAGAATTTCTGG
Organism: Triticum aestivum; assembly: GCF_018294505.1. NCBI lineage: Eukaryota > Viridiplantae > Streptophyta > Magnoliopsida > Poales > Poaceae > Triticum > Triticum aestivum. The sequence continues at coordinate 594,060,164 of NC_057809.1, forward strand.
ATAGCATAAAAGGATACTTGAATAAGAGTTTTTCAATGAAAGACCTCGATGAAGCTGCTTATATATTGGGCATCAAGATCTATAGAGATAGATCAAGACGCTTAATTGGACTTTTACAAAGCACATACCTTGATAAAGTTTTGAAGAAGTTCAAAAAGGATCAAGCAAAGAAAGGGTTCTTGCCCGTGTTACAAGGTGTGAAGTTGAGTCAGACTCAATGCCCGGTCACTGCAGAAGATGGAGAGAAAATGAAAGATGTTCCCTATGCTTCAGCCATAGGCTCTATCATGTATGCAATGTTGTGTACCAGACCTGATGTGTGCCTTGCTATTAGCTTAGTAGGGAGGTACCACAGTAATCCAGGAGTGGATCACTGGACAGCGGTCAAGAACATCCTGAAATACCTGAAAAGGACTAAGGATATGTTTCTCGTTTATGGAGGTGACAAAGAGCTCGTCGTAAATGGTTACATCGATGCAAGCTTTGACACTGATCCGGATGACTCTAAGTCACAAACCGGATACGTGTTTTTATTGAACGATGGAGCTGTCAGTTGGTGCAGTTCTAAGCAAAGCGTCGTGGCGGGATCTATGTGTGAAGCGGAGTACATAGCTGCTTCGGAAGCAGCAAATGAAGGAGTCTGGATGAAGGAGTTCATATACGATCTAGGTGTCATACCTAGTGCACCGGGTCCAATGAAAATCTTTTGTGACAATACTGGCGCAATTGCCTTGGCAAAGGAATCCAGATTTCACAAAAGAACCAAGCACATCAAGAGACGCTTCAATTCCATCCGTGATCAAGTCAAGGAGGGAGACATAGATATTTGCAAGATACATACATATCTGAATGTTGCATACCCGTTGACTAAGCCTCTCTCACGAGCAAAACATGATCAGCACCAAGACTCCATGGGTGTTAGAATCATTACTGTGTAATCTAGATTATTGACTCCAGTGCAAGTGGGAGACTGAAGGAAATATGCCCTAGAGGCAATAATAAAGTTGTTATTTATATTTCCTTATATCATGATAAATGTTTATTATTCATGCTAGAATTGTATTAACCGGAAACTTATTACATGTGTGAATATATAGACAAATAGAGTGTCACTAGTTTGCCTCTACTTGACTAGCTCGTTGAATCAATGATGGTTATGTTTCCTAACCATAAACATGAGTTGTCAATTGATTAACGGATCACATCATTAGAGAATGATGTGATTGACTTGACCCATCCGTTAGCTTAGCACGATGATCGTTTAGTTTGTTGCTATTGCTTTCTTCATGACTTATACATGTTCCTATGACTATGAGATTATGCAACTCCCGAGTACCGGAGGAACACTTTGTGTGCTACCAAACGTCACAACATAACTGGGTGATTATAAAGGTGCTCTGCAGGTATCTCCGATGGTGCTTGTTGAGTTGGCATAGATCAAGATTAGGATTTGTCACTCCGATTGTCAGAGAGGTATCTCTGGGCCCTCTCGGTAATGCACATCACTATAAGCCTTGCAAGCATTATGACTAATGAGTTAGTTGCGGGATGATGTATTACTGAACGAGTAAAGAGACTTGCCGGTAACGAGATTGAACTAGGTATTGAGATACCGACGATCGAATCTCAGGCAAGTAACATACCGATGACAAAGGGAACAACGTATGTTGTTATGCGGTTTGCCCGATAATGATCTTTGTAGAATATGTAGGAACCAATATGAGCATCCAGGTTCCGCTATTGGTTATTGACCGGAGACGAGTCTCGATCATGTCTACATAGTTCTCGAACCCGTAGGGTCCGCACGCTTAAAGTTCGGTGACAATCGGTATTATGAGTTTATGTGTTTTAATGTATCGGAGGTAGTTTGGAGTCCCGAATGTGATCACGAACATGACGAGGAGTCTCAAAATGGTCGAGACATAAAGATTGATATATTGGACGGCTATATTCGGACACCGGAAGTGTTCCGGATGATTTCGGAGAAAACCGGAGTGCCGGAGGGGTTACCGGAACCCCCCAGGGAAGTATTGGGCCTTAGTGGGCCTGAGGGGAGAGAGAGGGCTGCAGCCCAGGAGGTGGCATGCTCCCTCCCATGGGGAGTCCGAATTGGACTAGGGGAGGGGGCGCGGCCCCTCTTTCCCTCTCCCTCTCCCTCTCTTTCCTTCCCCCTTCCCTCTTCCTAGTTGGACTAGGAAAGGATGAATCCTCTTCCTAGTAGGAAGAGGATTCCTCCTCTCCTTGGGGCGCACCAAGGCTGGCCGGCCTCCCCCCTTGCTCCTTTATATACGGGGGCGGGGGGGCACCCAAAGACACACAAGTTGATTGTTCCAAGCCGTGTGCGGTGCCCCCCTCCACCATAATCCACCTCGATCATATCGTAGTGGTGCTTAGGTGAAGCCCTGCATCGGTAGCAACATCATCACCATCATCACTCGGTCGTGCTGAAGGAACTCCCCTATGAAGCTCTGCTGGATCGGAGTTCGTGGGACGTCATCGAGCTGAACGTGTGCTAAACTCGGAGGTGTCGTGCGTTCGGTACTTGGATCGATCGGATCGTGAAGACGTGCGACTACATCAACCGCGTTCTCATAACGCTTCCGCTTACGGTCTACGAGGGTACGTGGATGATACTCTCCCCTCTTGTTGCTATGCATCACCATGATCTTGCGTCTGCGTAGGATTTTTTTAAAAATTACTACGTTTCCCAACAAGACGGGCGAACCGAGGAGATTCGGAGCATTGTGAACCGGGTGGCCGACTGCGAGGTGGACACCGCAAACAGGACCACGTTGGCGTCATGAGCGGCGGTGGAGGACACGGAGATGACCGCCAACGCGGATATATATATATATATATATATATATATATATATATGTGTGTGTGTGTGTGTGTGTGTGTGTGTGTGTGTGTGTGTGTGTGTGTGTGTGTGTGTGTGTGAGTGGGTGGGTGGATGGGTAGCACAAGAGCAGGTCAGCTGCCGAGGGTGTGGCGGGATGAGGATGATCGGAGGTGCGCGACCCAGCGGCGATAGACAAGGGAGATGGCCGGCCCGACGGCGGGCGGGAGCAGGCGGAGCACCTCCTGCAGCAGATCCAGTAGCGGAAGACAAGGGAGACGGCCAGCTCGGTGGAGGTTGAGGTGGGATGTGGAGGCTCAGAGGAGCGCGACCCAATGGTAGGAGACGAGGGAGACGGCCTGCCCAGTGCTATCTCTTGAGCACTGCGTTGGTTTTCCGTTGAAGATGAAGGGGTGATGCAGCAAAGTAGCATAAGTATTTCCCTCGGTTTTTTATAATAAAGTATCAATCTAGTAGGAGGCCACATGCAAGTCCCTCGTACCTACACAAACAAATAAGAACCTCACAACCAACGCGATAAAGGGGTTGTCAATCCCTTTACGGTCACTTACGAAAGTGAGATCTGATAGAGATGATAAGATAATATTTTTGATATCTATTATATAATTAAGACAAGAGGCAAACAAGACATCACGTTTAGCCACACAGATTAAATTATCTCAACCATCAATTTTAGATATAAGCGGCTGAGATTAAAAGATATTTACGTTACATACAAATACATTGTGTCCATAGATACATAATGTATTTCTCATAAAAGGTCTATCACGTACATGTACTTATTATGGAAAATTACGGCCATAATGATGTGCATACGGACACGTAAAAAGTTTAGTAACCGGGAATCAACCTCTGGTTGAGATGGTTAGGTGGACAGTGATATCCCTAACCCACCAGGGTTCAAATTCTGGTGCTCGCATTTATCCTGGATTTATTTCAGGAATTCCGGCGATACACTTTCAGTGGGAGGAGACGTTCCCGTCGACTACGAGGCGCCTACGGTAACTTCGTAAAATCTCAAGATGATATGTCGGCTCAGTCTCTCAGAGGTGCTCATAGGGGTAGGATGTGCGTGTATGCGTTTATAGGGATGATTGTATGCGCGTTTATATGAGCGCTTGCGCCTGTACTGTGTTAAAAAAAAGTTTAGTAACCATCACGTGCGTGTACTGGATGTTGGAAGGGTCGGCGGGAGGGCTTCGTTTTTAGTCTTTTTTTCAATCTTGTTAGGATTTGTGTCCTATTCAGGAAGACGAGACGGCGGCGGCTCCCTGAAGATAGAATAAAGGTCTCCCCGCCTAGCCCCCGTTCCGGCGGTGCGTCTAGCATCGTTGGTGGGCGTGTGGAGGTGTGTCTCCGGCAGATCTATCTTTGGTGGATTTGCTCAGATCTCGTCGTTGTTTGTCTACGTTCGTGTGCCTTCGGTTTGGATTCTTTCGATCTACGTTATTTTTCATCGGCGGCGGTTGCTGTTCTGGGGTGCTGGTCCTATGGGGCCTTAGCACGACGACTTCCCGACTGTCTACTACAACAAGTTGTGCCCGGCTCCGGCGATGGAGGGGCTATGACGACGGCGCGCCTTCGGCTCGCTTCGGTGCTTGTAGTCGTCGCTAGGTGGTCTATGATTCTGGATGTAATTTTTATTTCTGGTATTCATTGTACTGCCATGATTGAAGATGAATAGATTGGAAGTTTTTCCGGAAAAAAAAGATTAAAATAAGGACACGTGAGCAGTGCGTGTACTGGATGTTGGAAGAGACATGTAATCAGATTAAAATAAAGACATGTAAGCAGTTTCAATTAGAATCTTATCTTATCTTATCTTACCTTACTAATAAACACGCATTGCTTTTGGTCGTCCGTCGCGCATTTTTGCAAAAAAGCCATTGCACTTTCTAATATTCAACCCGTGGTCCCTTATTAGGTGAGAAAACCCTTCGTTCTGACTATTGTTTTTGCAAGAAACCCTGTAGTTTCCTGTATTGAACCCGCGGCCCTTTCAAAGTGATAAAGCGTTCGACAGCGCGAGGAAGACGCGCGGATCCGGGCGCGGCGGATCTGCCGGCCGGTGCGGCGGCTTGCTCCGGTGGCGGCGGCGATGTCTTGCTCATCCAGTTAAAGAGAAAGACAGGGTGTGAGGGGGAGAGGAAAGAGAGGAAGGCATAGAAGGAGAAGTGTCGCAAGATGAGGGAGGGATCTCGTAGCTGGTGCGGGGGCTTGCTCGCAGCGGCGTCCGTCTCGTCCAGAGAAAGAGAGAGACAGGGCATGAGGGAGAGAGGAAAGAGAGGAAGAAAGGAGAAGGAGAATGGGCGCAAGGTGACGGAGACGGTCGCTGGCGGTGGCGCCTCCGGTGACCGGCCGGCGGCAGGGCGACCTGCACTTGGAGGAGGAGAACTGCGCAAGATGGATTCCAGCACCCTCCTACTCATATAATGGTGAGACCTCCTTCCCTCTCTCCCTTCCAGAGCCATAGGCTGACGACAAGGACAAGTCCCTGCTCGAGAAAACAGCAGGGAGCAACATGATTCACGGTCTAGATTAGAACAACACTGAACTGATATATTTTTTGTAGTACAGGAGCTTCAAGACAAAGGGCATCAGGCTTCACGGCAACACATTTATCTATAACTTTCTCCCCAAATCTGAAAGTATTTGGCCCCTAAATTCTAATCCTCATTAGAAAGTCAGAGTATTTGTGGAATATGGTCTATGAATATTGACAAATTTGATTGCAGCAGGGGCGACAAAGTTAGTGCAGTCCTCACCGTGCACATATATTTCAGGGTAAAATCAAACTTCAGTTAGAAGGACATGATCAGGCAGGAGATTCATGCAGCATTGGATGTGAGAGGCCCTAAATGCATTTAGCATGTGAAAAGATGTGTTTAGTATTGTTCCAAGTTGTTACCTTTCGAAAAGAGAACGCAACAGGGATAATTTTTTCTTCGAAGCACGAGTTAACCACAAGGAATCTCCATGCTTTTGCACCGGGTGTGAAATCAACTTTGAAAAATTGACATGGCTATTGTTTTTGCTTTTCCTGCTCAAGACAACAAAGGGATTGTTCAGGCTGATTTGTGTTTGTGCAGACAGACCTCAAGGAACCTCTGCCGAAGATTTACGTGGTGAAGGACTCGAACTGTATCTCACGTCCACTCGGCCACACCTGGGTTGGCTGCCAACAGCCCTCTGATTGAACAACTGCTCCGTCTATCCGAGTCTCTGTCGGTCGGCTGTTCTTCTCGGACATCACCATACAGCTCCTCAGCAGCAAACTCATGTGCTTCTCCACCAGAATCAATTCCCGAGCTGTTGATATCCCCTATTCCTCTAAGGATATGCCCATGGTAATTTTTTCCACAAGACGAGTGTTGCAGTATTTGTATGAACTGGAGTACTGTACTGTTGCAGTAGTGTACAACTGTACATACATGGTTTGAAAATCCTTTCTTTTTCAGTTATATATTAGAATGGAATTTGTACGGCTTGGACTGCATTTTCACAATCAATATGGTGTGTTCAAGTAGTGTAAATTGTTTAACTTGCTTTTTGGCTAGTATCCCGATATATGTGGATGTATCGTTGCTTTTTACAATCAATTTGTAATGTTGCTTAATGTACCGTTTGGTCTGCTTTTTTGGTCTGTATCCCTGAATCGACGCCCTTAAGCTCCTGTTGATTTCTATAATTCATGAGCACATATGAGCACCAAAAGAAAATATCCCATGATGAAACGTGAGCAAGTCTTGGTGAATGAACTGATATTTTTCATGCATTACAGGTGAAGCAAAAAAAAAATCAAGCTTTATAAGCTCCGCGGCCTCAAGGCCAATCCCCAGGTTGATGCCACCGCTACTGACTTTGCCACATCCCTATTACAGTTTAATTTTTAATTTATTAGAGAAACTGGATCAGTGCTTGGGGCTGGTGTGCTACGGTTGGTTTAGGCATGTGTCCAACAAGGCGGCGGCCACTATAAGATACTCTCCTGAGTTAGGACGGGTTTCGAATTTGCTGCTATTATGAGAAAAAATTAAGAGAGAAAGGAATGTGATTTTTGCTGCTACTATATGATGCTTTGTTGTTACTGTTTTCTGTTTATTGTATCAACTGTTTGTCGTGTGAACTGCCCATCAGATTTAGGCTCGGATGATTCAGATAGGATGGAAGATTTGTAGGAATCGTCTGTGACATTCTCAATGAATTCGATCCCTCGCCGGCGAGCTTCATCATGTAAGACCTTTAGTAATTTCATTCAAATTTATCTAGCAACAATTGCATGACTCTAGACCTGAACAATTGCACCCTATGAAAAAAAGATTACACACAATGTGGGGTTGGTGTAGATGAGATAGGGGTGGGCCAACAATCATTACAGGTCGGTCGACCTGCCACAGGACCGGACATGTTCGAGAAAACTCAATCCGATGGCCGCATGTGTCGTGTCTTCTCTTTCGACCTAACTTGTTATGTGGACGTAGTTGGATTTTTATTTAGCTAATCTGTGCTTGCTGAAATTCTCATATGATGCATGCGTTCATGGATGAGAATGTGGATTAATTGATAAATTCAATGAAGAGTATACAGGGGAAGAATGTTTTATAAGATACGAGCCTTCTTTCCCTAAGGGTTGCTTGGTATTTCTGCTTTTTAATATTGATAACATAGGTGCATATTCTTCTTAAATCTGAAACATATGTGATCTTAAATTGTTTTGCATAATCTAGAATTTAGTTCATGGGCTCAGTTTGTACTTCGCCGTTCTGGTGAGAATAAGAGGTATTTTTAACTATATACTCACATATATTTGAGATAAACATGGGATTGTCAAAGTAGTCATGGAAAGCAGTGGTTACTCAATACAGTGGACAGTAAAAGTTCGTTTACACCGATATTAAGGATGGTGCATGCATCAAGTGTAGATGACACAAGGATGGTGCCCACAATCATTACAAGTCCGTCAATAGACGAGGCTGCAGGAAAGAGCTCGCGAAAATAGTGTGCTAAGTGTTATTACCAAGCTCGTCACCTTAGGATTCATCATTCATCGTGAATAGGCGGACAACTTGACCACCATCGGCGGTAGTGATGAGGAGGAAAAGCCGCAACGCTGATGGAGCGCTAGGGACATGTCATGATTTATTTTTCCCGTGGCAACGCACGGGCTCTTTTGCTAGTACTAATAAAAGAGAAAACATCAAAGGAAAGTCACGTTACACATGTGCCAAGCTATCAATTATTGGCCCAGTTTCCAGAATGCTCCGTGCATCCTTATTTTTTTACGCCCAGACAGAATAACGATACTTCCATATCTTCTTCCTCAAACCTTTCTTGGTTTCTTCATGGCGTATCGAGCAGCTGCCGTTCTCTTCTTTAATCGCCTGCACCAGCTAGGTTCGATATCCCGTCGAATTTCATTATCTGTGCTTTGCGTACCTACAGGCCACACACTGATCTACCAGCCATCAAGCTATAAGAGGTACCGATAGATCACGGAAGCTAACTCGATTACTTTTTGATTAGACACGGCTGGGAGAGATACACAAGTACACAGCAGTCCTCTGATTGATTTCCCACTTTGAGACATGCACTCTAGATTCTATGCATGTGACATCGTTACATAGATCGATTCCGGCATGTGGTATTTCACGTGTGTTTTTCCGGTGGATTGATAGGTTGCACAAGGTAGCTTTGTATCTGGAGATTGGTTGCTGCAGACAACGCATCAGGAGGCAAACCAAGCTAGGTTTTGTATGTCGGTCTGGCCCAAACGTCGGATGAGATTTTGTAGGTTCTGGCGACATGCCATCAGGTACACGGAAACTCGCCGGATCATCTCGGATGCAAGTCTGGAGCCAACATGGATCCATCTAGCTTGTGTTCATCGTGATGAATGGCAGTAGTTTAAATTCTCGAGATGACAGCATGCGGGGCCTAGCCAGCCGAGTATGCTTGCCAAATATGTTTGTCCACGCACAGCAACCGAAATTTGGTCCCTACAGCATGCGTGCCAGTCATTCCAATGGTTCATAACATGCTCGAGGAAGCCACAGCCTAACAAATTGCTAGATGCTATTGTTTCTTATTTGTCTATTTCCTTAATTAATCCCTTCATATGCTGCTGAGTAGAAATTGCTCGCTTCTATTATCATGCGAAACGAAAGAGTGACCGTGCCTTGGATTACTTAATTAAATTTAGAGTTTCATAACATGTTAGTTAGTCACGGGGCTATCCAAAATGTTCATAGTGGTGAGTGTGCGAATCATTTTGCTCAATTATTCTCTCATGAACGTCATCATGCATCTAATTCCCACACTACAAGCCTAACTTATAGTAAAATTAGGACCTGAGAAAAGTAGGAACAAACAAACGTAATAAAATGCCATCGGTTGATTGATTTATATGCACAAAAATTAATGTGGCATTGGCATGTGTGTTCAAAAATTGATCCATTCGATACAAAAACACAATCTTTGAGATATATTATATCTATGTAGTTATCTTACAGATTCAACTACTATAAGGTGCTTCAAATTAATTTTAACAGAAAAGAAGCTCCTCAAGATTTTACATGCAAGTGTACATGTGTCGTTCTGTTCAGATACAAGAAATCAATGCTTATAGAGAAGAACAGCATTTTGTGTTTATTATGAACATAGATTATACCAGAAATCAATACTTAATGATCTATAACATTGGTATTTATTATAATGCTACAAACAATTTTGTGTTTTAGTATGAACATAGATTTTGTGAGACAATAACTACGTTAGATGCGTTTTTTTCCTTTGTTTTGGCTAAATTACTAAGGTAGGAATATACATGTTCGTAGCACATTGTGATGTTATGGAAATATCTTATAGTCGAGGACTTTTACTGCATGTAATATATAGCTCCATGAATTATCTTTTCATCCATAGATATCCATGTCTTCATATGAACTTCATTTTGTTTTCAATTTTGGTGCAAGTACTTATCTCAATTTTTTATGAATTAGTGGTAGTTGAGGTGTTAATTTAAAAAATGATGAATTGCATGTGTAGATATTAACCCGAGAATGCATCTACTTTGTTCAAGAAAAAAAATTACTTTTCATGATCAATATAACATGTTTGAGAACGCATACATCATCTAAGGACATGAAGCCTGGATTTGGCATGATATGATAAGATAACTATAACACTTCAAGTACCCATAGGCAACATGAATGGAAAAGTAATATTATTGCTCACCAAAGTGATTAATCATTTTTTTTGGGAAATCAAAAAGAATTCCACAAAAATAAATAGAAATCTAGCCGCGCTATTGCGCGGGTGACTCCGCTAATTTTTATGATAAAGATTAAAAGTAAATATTGCAAAATAAACGGTAATAGAAATAACTTGTTGATGGAAGATTAATATAAAGGAGAATAGACCCGGGGGCCATAGGTTTCACTAGTGGCTTCTCTCAAGATAGCATAAGTATTACGGTGGGTGAACAAATTATTGTCGAGCAATTGATAGAAAAGCGAATAATTATGAGAATATCTAGGCATGATCATGTATATAGGCATCACATCTGTGACAAGTAGACCGACTCATGCCTGCATCTACTACTATTACTCGACACATCGACCGCTATCCAGCATGCATCTAGAGTATTAAGTTCATAAGAACAGAGTAGCGCATTAGGTAAGATGGCATGATGTAGAGCGATAAACTCAAGCAATATGATATAAACCCCATATTTTTATCCTCGATGGCAACAATACAATACGTGTCATTTTCCTTTCTGTCACTGGGATCGAGCACCGCAAGATTGAACCCAAAGCTAAGCACTTCTCCCATTGCAAGAAAGATCAATCTAGTAGGCCAAACCAAACTGATAATTCAAAGAGACTTGCAAAGATAACCAATCATACATAAAAGATTTCAGAGAAAAATCAAATATTGTTCATAGATAGACTTGATCATAAACCCACAATTCATCGGATCTCAACAAACACACCGCAAAAAGAGTTACATCGAATAGATCTCCAAGAAGATCGAGGAGAACTTAGTATTGAGATCCAAAGAGAGAGAAGAAGCCATCTAGCTAATAGCTATGTACCCGAAGGTCTGAAGTAAACTACTCACACATCATCAAAGGGGCCATGGAGTTGATGTAGAGGCCCTCCGTGATCGATGCCCCCTCCAACGGAGCTCCGGAAAAGGCCCCAAGATGGGATCTCTTGCATACAGAAGGTTGCGGCAGTGGAAATAGGGTTTCGTGGTGCTCCTGGATGTTTTCGGGGTATATGGATATATATAGGAGGAAGAAGTAGGTCGGTGGAGCCACGAGGGTGGGGGCGCACCTAGGGGGCAGGCGCGCCTTCCTGCCTCGTGGCCTCCTCGGTTGTTTGTTGACGTCCACTCCAAGTCCTCTGGATCACGTTTGTTCCAAAAATCACGCTCCCGAAGGTTTCATTCCGTTTGGACTCCGTTTGATATTCCTTTTCTGTGAAACACTGAAATAGGCAAAAAAAACAGCATTTTTCACTTGGCCTTGGGTTAATAGGTTAGTTCCAAAAATAATATAAAAGTGTATAATAAAGCCCATTAAACATCCAAAACAGAATATATATAATACCATGGAACAATCAAAAATTATAGATATGTTGGAAACGTATCACCCAGCGGCATGAGGGAGCCAGGGGGAGAGCACCGACTACTTGTTGCAGCAGCGGACGAGGCGGGGCAGCCACGAGGAGGCCTCTGCGTGAAGAAACTTTTACTTGGCTGCCTCTAGAAAGAGTAAATTACTCCTCGGATAGGAGGTGGAGTAAAATTTATCCTCCTCTATTCGGTTTTGGGGATCGGCTAGGTGTCGGTTAGAGGAGCAGAACACCAGATAGGGGATCGTTTAGAGTTGCATTTATCCCACTAACACTTGTATTGCCTCATCCATGTGCCAGGTTATTCTTGTCGTACTAAGCCACGAACACTGAAGCAATTCTACACCTCTTCCAGTTTCCTTTCCGTATCCATTTACCTATATTGCATAAGAAGAGAACTTGCCAAATGTCAAATGTCAAAGGTCAACAAGCAATGGTAATTTGTGCCATATAACAGAATTGTGCGTACTTATGCTAGATTACTAGGGAAGGAAACATGTTGAGGGAAGAACATGAAACTGTCTCTCTATAGTTGGAAAGGACACATTTGTCCTCTAGAGATGAGTGGTTCTTAACACCTTTATGGGTTCTAATATGGTTATTTAATGATGTATTTCTTCCTAGTTCCAAGTTGAAATTAATCGTGTGACCACTTATTTTTGACAGTTTTAATATACCAAATATGCAGATAGACTTTAATGTTGGTATCAATTATTCTTGCACCGTCTGTCCACAACTAATGTTGAAGAGACAATTGAGCACCTGAACATATCTTGTCATTCAAATCCAGTGGTCTCTAAATGCCTCGTGGATTGCTTTGGTACCAAGCTAGAGTGACCTTTGATGGTAACCTACTTTCTCGAAATGTTTATTACAACAACGTTGGTTCTCTCTAGACATGCCAACCACCTCGGATCGGCTAACGTCTATCCCGCTGGCCCAAAAATCAAGGCAGTGTAGACATCAAGTATATATTGGCAAAATAATGTCATTCTCAGTGAATGGTTTGTTCAAGCTTCCTAATGAGGCGATTTAAGGCATGATATACTCTGTAATAAATATATAGGATCTAAGGTAAGTCCATGGAAAATCTAGGGGTACCACTTTTGGGTTGGTTTGATGACGAGGAAGCAACACCTTGTCTAGTTATAGGAACCTTCACTATCAATGCCAACCCAGATGTTAGGTTTTATCACATGTAATGGTTGGGAAATGCCTCACCTTAGTGCCTAGTACTCATGGATTTTTCATATACTGCATCATAAGCATGGCATAATAGCAGAGGTGGTGAGTAAATTGCAGTCATTTGTGGCTTCTCACATGACATGATTAGAACGCCATATGTGGCTTCAATGACATGATTAGAACTTAGTAGCCTAGAATAGGATTTGCTGGAGCGGGTGGATGTTGTTAATTCATAACATGGGACATAAGAACTTTGATGGACTTTACATCAAGATGGAAATTTCTCTATGAATTCATTGTACCATGCACTCGTGTGTACTGATGCACTTATTAACAATAAGGTGATCTAGAAGCTTAAGATTCCTTTATAGATTAATATTTTACTTATGATATTTACGTAGAAGGGTCATCTTAACGAGGGAAAATTTTGCAAAGAAAACCAGGTAGGGGAGTACACAATGTAGTTTCATGACGAGATAATTAAACACATATTCTTTGACCGCAAGTACACATGTTCTGTGGCCTATAATACATGTCGAGCATTATTTGTATTCTACCCGAAGCATCCCAACCTTGTTTGGTTATTGGCTGTGGGGTATACATTAAAATATGAGATATTTTATCTTAGTAGCCGCAAGGGCCTTGGTTTGGGCGTTATGGTTATGCAAGAATGATGTGGTTTTGACAAATACTACCTCCTTCTAGAAATACTTGCCAAGGGAGTAGAAGATATTTTGTTCACTGCCATGGTTATTGTGTACAAATTGGCTTCGTGCTTGGCCTATACTTTCCAAGGCATGTACTAAGATGAAGAATGTGACTAAGGGGGTCTTTTCCAAACATGGAACGTGTTGTCTTCAAATCTGCTTAGATTGCTTGCAATTGTGCTTCTTTTTGCATCAAATAACGCCGTGTGTTTTTGTTTCCCAGAAAATTGTCACTTAGTACATGTGTGCATCTAGTTACTTCAAAATCATAGTGAACTCTTCATGCTTGTATCGCTCATCGCAGCATTAAGGGCTAGTAAAAACTTTCTTATCAGGAAATAGTATGCCTCACAAAAACACGTTGACAAAAGAGCAAGTGCAACTTACAAGTTATGACCAATTGAACAACGGAGATCAAATAGACATATCATAGAAGCGATCCCAAATAACAGTTTCAGCGACAAATAAAAATGGCAGAAATGGACCATGGAAGAGAAACATAACAACAATCTCAACTACTACAATAAAAATGACTTGGCTCAAAGAGCACCACCGAGACGGAATGTCTCAACTTATTAAGGCTTCCTATCATGCATATTAGCTATGCCAAACTAAATCAAACTAGACGAGACGCGCGTAGCTGGCCATGCAATGTCATTTGAGCTGGCTAACGACATGTATCCACCTTATGCCCTCATCGCCAATGGATATTCATACATCTAATGGTCTAACTCACCTTACCCATTCACCGGCTTCTTTATAATTTTGTAAATCCTACTTGCATATTGCAAAACCAATCATGTTGTTTCTAATCTTGTGTTGTAGAAATCTAGCCCTCATGTCTATCCTTGATTTTTTTCCCACATACCTTTAGTTTAGAAATCATTTTGTATGTCCCTATGACTTCATTTACACACTGTCATTCTAGGCATGCTCCTCCAGAAACATGTAAACCAATGCACTTATGTCCCCACAGTTTAGGCAAACCCATTTGAAATATGTAAAACATGGAAGAACGGTGTGTTTAGTATTGAATGCAACGTAAAAACACATACCTTCTTTTGTTCACATTGTTTAGCCAATGTGACAACATATATAGATCCAGGTTGTAAACTAAAAATATATTAACCATGCAAAATTGCCACCTATAGCCCCAACCATAACTCATCATTGATCTATCACTTTATTCATGTTTGTACCCATTCACCTTATCCCCTTATAACTTGTATTGTGTCACTCCATTTCCACGCTATTCTCATCGTTCTCGGTCACCAACATTCAAGCTATTCAACACCTCTTACAGTTTCCTTTACACATCCATTTACATATATTCCATAATAAGAGACTCTATCAAATATGAAATGTCAAAGGTAAATTAAATGGTAATTTGTGCCATTAGCAAAAATTGCCTACTTACGCTAGATTACTAAGGAAACACTTGGAGGAAACAATGAAAAGTGTCTTGATAGTTGTAAAGGGAAGCTATTTTCCTCTATGAGTTCTAACATGGTTATTTACATGATTTCTTTCTTCCAAGTGCCAAAATTAAGTTGAAATTACTTGTGTGACAACTTATTTATAATATGTTTAATACACGAAATATGCTGAGGCGGAGACACTTTACTGTTGATATCAATTATTCTTGCATCCTGTGTACTGCTATTGATGAAGAGACCATTGAGCACCTCATTTCGATTGCCCCTTTAGCATTTCTTGTTGGGCATGCATTCAAATCCAGTGGTCTCCGAATGCCTCGTGGATTGCTACTGCCTTTTGAAATTTTTATTACAATAATTTTGGTTCTCTCTCGGGAGCAGACGGTTATGTCCTGTTACCGACGAATAAGGTGGCTCCGTTAGTATCCAGTATATAGTGGCTGAAACTATCGTGCTTTTTAGTAAATGGTTGTTTTGGTACTCTTATCGAGTATGAGTTATGGCTTGATATACTCTGTAATAAATATGTGGCCCTAAGGCTTTGTCCTAAGTCCAAAATAAATCTAGGGGCTTTCACTTTTGGGTTGGCAACACCTTTTCTATTTCCGAACCTTTAGTATCAAGGACGACTCGCATGTTAGGTTTTGGCATGACTCATAGTTGGCCAATGCTCCGCCTTAGCATCTTCTAGTACCTAAGGCTTTTTTATATACTATGTCATAAGCATGTCATAATAGCGGAGGTGTTGGGTAACTTTTTGCCATATGTGGACTTCATACATGACATGTTTAGGCCTTTGTTAGTGGCATGAAAGGATCTGCTGGAGTGTCAAAATGTTGTTAATTTATGCTACCTTCGTCCCAAAATATAAGACGTTTTTGGACTTCAAATTTGAACTGCAAAAACGTCTTGTATTTTGGGACTGAGGTAGTAGCACGAGACATACGAGTTTAGACAGACTTTACATCAAGATGGACACTTCTCTATGAACTCACTGTACCAGCGCTTATAGATATTGATGCACCAATTAACAATAAGTTGATTTTTAAGCTTAAGGTTCCTCTAAATATTAATGTTTTTCCTATGGTATTTATGTAGAGGGGTCATCTTAACGAGGGAAACTCTTGCAAAGAAAAATGATAGGGGAGTAGCAATGTTGTTTCTACTATCAGGACGAGAAAATTAAGCACATATTCTTTGAAAAGTACGCTCCTGTTGTATGGCTTATAATACATGTCATGCATAACTTGTATTCGCCCAGAGTTTTCCAAAGTTGTCTCGTAATTGGCTTTGAGATATACTCCCTCTGTATCAAAATATAAGACCTTTTTAACACTGTGAAAAACGTCATATATTTTGATACAAAGGGAGTACATAAAAAGGCAAGATCTTTTATCTTAGCAGGCATGAGGGCCCTGGTTTTGGCATTATGATTATGCATGAACGGTATGGTTTTGACAAATAGAAGATATTTTCTCCACTGTCGGTTATTAAATTATTTATGCATTGGCTCCATAGTTGACTTGTACTACAACATCTAGAGCACTGGGAGCTCTTTATATATGGTGGCATCTACCTAGATGGAGCGGACGGCTAATGAGATCATTTCCAAACATGGACGATGTTCACTTTGGATCTGTCTTAGATTGCTTTCAAGTATTCTTGTTTTTGTGTCAAACAATGTTGTGTGTTTTTGTTTCCATAATTGTTAATTTTTGGCTTTGTATAGGTTGTGTGCATCTAGGTACGTCAAAATTGGAGTGGACTCTTCATGCTTGTATCGCTCATGTTAAGAGTAAGTAAAAAAATTCTTATAAAAAAATAGTATACCTCACAGAAACATGTTGACAGAAAGAGCATGCGCAACTTATGAGTTACGACCAATTGGACAACAGAAATCAAACAAATAGACCATGGAAGAGATCCCATATAACAGTTTCAATGACTAAAATAAAAATGGCAGATGGATCGTCAAAGATAACCATAACACCAATTTTAACTACAAAAATAAAAATTCCATGCCTCAAAGAGCACCACCAAGAGACAGAATGTCTCAACTTATTAAGCATGCCTTTCCTACATCTTAGCTATGTCAAGCTAAATCAAACTAGACGAGACGCACGTAGCTGGCCATGCACTGCACACTATGAGAAAAGACTCCTCTCCATCCTACCTTACATGGGAGGGAAAAGACTCGAAGATGATTCTTCGGGATCGACGCCGCCCGATTTCCAACCAAACCCCACATCTAAGGACTTCACCCCACTGGAAGAGCCGGCATTGGCGTTGGTACCAGCGCCGTCGTGCCCATTCATGTTATAGCCAGCGTTGGTGCCGGCACCGTCATGCCCGACGGTGTTATAGCCATTGTGGGCCAGGTCGTCAAGGTCCCTTCCAGATCTCACCATGTCGAACCAACCCTCATGCTGTGGCAGCGCCTGATACATTGTTGGAGACCCCACGTGCATGCTGTTGGTGATGTATGGAGTGTGCGACGGCTGCTGATTCATGACGGAAGACCCCA
Source organism: Triticum aestivum (assembly GCF_018294505.1). Classification (NCBI taxonomy): domain Eukaryota; kingdom Viridiplantae; phylum Streptophyta; class Magnoliopsida; order Poales; family Poaceae; genus Triticum; species Triticum aestivum. Next base: position 594,077,512 of record NC_057809.1, read on the forward strand.
TGTCCATCTTGTTGGTGATGTATGGAGCTGGCTGCTACACCTGTTACATCGCTGAAGACCCACCCATGTCCATGTTGTCGGGGATGTACGGTGCCTGGGGCTGCAAGACAGGCTGTTGTCTGCTAATTTTCGTGATGTTTTTGCCCATGCTCTTGAGGATCTCCTCCAACCTACTACTGACGCTGGTGAGCTCATCGACTTTGAGGTTGAGGAGGTCATTGCCGAGCATGGCCTTGTGTAGCAAGATCCCGATCTCAGGGTCTCAGACCTTATTTTCCTTGACCAGGAGCTTGCTGAGGCGCTGACTGAGGAAGTCTCCCTGGTTCACCATCCTCTTGAACTGTCCCTCTGGCATGGTTTGGTACTGATTCATGATATCCACTACCTCGGCATGGGACGGGTACACCTTTGGAACCGCATTGCCCTCATCGTACATCAACATGCAAGCGTTAGCATTGCACATGATAGAAACCTCACCCGCCTTACTTACCAGGTTCTTACTGCATGTCTCCAAGGTATGTCGCCGACTCGAGTCATTGTCGATGTACTTGAGGGATAAAATCAGCAAAGGAAATGAGGTTGATGGTTTTGGCAAGATGGGAAGGTAAGATTTATAGTGGAGGATCGACCAAGATGGGGAGGCTATATCGAGAAACTTTTAACCACATACTCACAAAATAAGGAGGTGCCATATCTTCATAAATGCATCATCAAACCAAGTAGTATTTTCTTTCATTAAAAAGTGCTTAGGATGTGGACTAAGGGAACAAATATCCATAACAAAGAACTTTGGTTCTTCTCGAGACACATGCATCTTATCCGGATATATGCTTATTGTAGCTATGTATTCCAAAGTGTACATCGTCTCGTCAACCATCTATTAATTTGTAACCACGTTAAGAAATCTTTACCTACTAATAAAGTACAAATTGCTTCTGCCCATTCACCATCACACATTTTTGCAAGAAAGTCCTTCCATTCTTTGGTAATTAAACCCACAATCCCTTCTTAGGTGGATATCTGAGAAACAATTTGTTTTTGCACAAAACCCCCTGTCATTGGGTATATTCAACATGTAGTGCTCCTTCCCCTCCATATCTTATCCAGCCGCTCCCTTTGTAGCACGGCGGGGAATGAGAAGGTGAGGGGCAGCGCCTTTGTTGGCGGCGGAGACGGTTACAACCGCAGTGGAGGATGAGAAGGCGGACGCCGTGGGCGCGTGCTCGGGTACGGGAGACCACCCTTGCATGCATGCCTCCGACCTGCTTCGTGGCGCGCACCTTGTCTGCGCCGCCGTGCTCTTCTTCGATTGCGCTGCCTCCTTCCTCGTCGGCTACCACTAGTCTAGCGCCTCCACAATTCCTTTCTTTTCTCACCCATCTTCTCTCTCTCGCCCCCATGTTCCCGCATCTCATCCCGCACCCCTTCCATCATCATCTCGCACAACTCCCACATCTCCTTCGACCCATCCCTAATCCTAGTCCCCGCAGCTGCTCTACCCGTTTCATCTACTCCCAATGCCTCATCACCGCCTCCAGTGTGAACTCCATCGCCACCACCACCGCCTTCCCTCTCGTCATCGGCCCCTCCTCTTCCTGCCCGCCTCGACATAATCAGTGAGGACTGTGCTATGCGGGGCGACTTTGACATCGGCACCGTCGTCAACAAAATCGATCTGGCCACCGACAAGGGCGCGCCGCAGGAGCCTGGCAACACAAGCGGCAGCGGCGGCAATAGGGTTCGCAGATTGGAAACTTCCCGGCCTGCCCTGCGAGCATGAGGGAGTACATTCCCTTCCTTGACAACAGCAAGGAGATCAGGCGGTCGCCCTCCATGGAGCGTGGGAAGTGGTTCGAGCGGCACAGGCCCTGAGCTGCCTCGTGCCAGCCTCAAGGGGTATAAGGCGCCCATCCCCTAGCCACAGAGCAGAGATGAGGTGAGCATTTAGGTTGATTCTTTCCGGTTCAACTAGTAAAGAACCTTTTGGTTTGAGTAAAATGCACTAGCAGTCACTAAACTTGCGAAGAAAGCTCGCTTTGGTCATTGTACTTAAAAATGCGGCCAATACGGTCACCGAATACGACATGACGTGTTTGTATAGTCACTGTTCCCCATATGTCACCCATCGCCGCTCAGTTTGACCATGTGTTGACCAATCAGAGACGTCGGGTGGCATTAAGCAGGCAGTTGCGCGGTATTTTTGCACAATAACCCCTGGTTCGCTTGGGTTTCGTTGAAAGAGCCTTGCCTTTTCGGCTGCGATCATAATGGGGGAGGAGAAGAGCAGTGGTAGGACAGACGATTGTCGGCGGCACCACACTATCTCCAATGATAGAGGTTGTGGAAAGGTCGGAGTCATTGCGGAGGTGCGTCGCATCTTGTGGGTGGCGGAGGGGCGCCGCATCTCCTTGGGATGGCACCTGTTCGTCGACCAAATGGTGCTCCTCCACCGAACTACGGTAAGCCCCACGTACATGTGCCTTGATTTCTATTTGTAGTCTCTGATTCCGCGATTTAGGGGTTCGCATTGCGCATATGGAGTTAGGAGGACAGTTTTGCGCGCTTGATTTTGCAAGATTAAGACAGGGTTTTAGGCTGGCAAATTGGGGGTTTGGTGTGGGTTTTTGCGTGACAATTTGCGGGTTATGGCATGTGCTTATTTGTAGGGCATTATGATGCAATTGTAGGCGGTTTAGATGTTTGAATGATCATTTCCATGAATTTTGTACATACTGTTAAGGTCTCAGGTTAGCAAAGGTGGTTACTTGTAGCGTATCTTGACACATTTGTACTCTGTTTTCATGTTTGTAGGATCACACGCACTAGCAAATTCTTCGTTCAATTTAACCATGGTGGATATTTCCTTGGCAAAGGTAGCAAGAATTCTTATGTCAATGGGCATGTGCTATGGTATGATGAATATGATACAGTAACATGGTCTCCGATCATGGTTGATCACCTAGTTGAGGAGATTGGTTGGGAGATGGTAGGCAGGCTGAAGGTGTGCTACTGCATTCCAATCCTATCCATGCAGAGGAATGGCTTGAGAGAAATTAGAGGAGATGCAGACACAGACCAGATGATTACCTTTGTTGAACTTGGTCACCACTCATTTAGTCTGTTCTTAGACCATGAAGACAGATTGAATTCAAACTTGAATGATGATGATGTGTTCAATTTCGCAAGAAGCCAGCTACCTCCAGTGTTTAGTCCTTCTAAGACAAGAGTTGATCATGCAGAAAGCAGTGTGGTTGTAAATGCAGAGACATATGGTCATCTCCCTGAAGGTGCAGAGCATCAAGGTGAAGCAATCCCAATGCCTATACAAGTTGTGTGTCCTGAGAGCTCAGATGTTGATGTGAGCAATTATGTGTTTGCAAGAAGGAAGTGTTCTTTTGGTAACCATGATGAAAATGTCGAAGATGAAGCTATAATGCAGGAAACACAACAACATGGAAGTAATGAAGGAGGAACATCAGGAGTGTGCAAAAGGAAAACCAGACAGAATTGCACACCTCAAGACATGGAAGAAGCTGATAGTGATTCAGATGACTCTGACTTTGATCCTGGAGCCATAGTGGACAGTGACTATGACATAAGTGATGGTGATGATGATTTATATGTTGATAATGTAGACATGGATGAGCCTATAGAGATAAAGAAGAAGAAAGAAGATAAATGGAAGCAGAAGGTTCAAAAATAAAAAGAATCGGTGAAAGCAACTGAGAAAGATGGAGATAAAGCAGCAGCACATGATCTTGAAGATGAGTTATATGAATCAGAGGGTGATGACTTATGGGCACCAGATTCTGATGATGAATAGGTATTCATGAAGTTCAAGGCATTCGGAACAGAGGATCTACATTGTCCCAAATTTCATGTTGGTCAAGTTTTCCAAACTGTTGAGCTGTTGACGAAAGCCATCAAGGAGTACTGCTGCAAAAATAGAGTAGATGTGAAATTGACAGTCAATTATAGAAAAAGAGTGAAGGCAACATGTGATGAGCTTAGGCTGATATCTATTGTAATGGGTAACCTTATTTCTGACATTTGCAAAAATTGGATTAAAAAGGTGTTTCATAATGGCACATGGAGCAAGTTATATTTAATATTTTGCCCGGTGCAACGCACGAGCATTTTTTGTACTAAAGAGGCTATTGCTTCTACCAGTCTGTTGTAGAATTGCCCTTATAATTGACACAAATTACACCCAATGCCACCACTAAGTGAAAAGATGTTTTGATTTTTTTAAGTCACCGGTCTTCACAATGGTTCACATATATTTATCTGCTCAAAATTAACAAGGGCACTGCTATTCCAGTGGCTAGAGCGTCGGACTTCCACCGTGAAGATCCGAGTCCGATCCCAGCTTCTCCCCCATTTTTCTCACTTTTCCCTCCAAATTCTGTCTGGCATAGGATAGAGCCGCCTCTTTTCCCTTTGAATTTTGGCTCATGTAGGATAGAGCCGCCTCGCCTTTTCTCGTTTTCCCTCTGAATTTTGGCTGGCATAGGACAGAGCCACCTCTTTTCCCTCTAAATTTTGGCTGGCATAGGATGGAGCCGCCTCGTCTCTAAATTTTGGCTGGCGTACGATAGAGCCGCCTCGCCCAAGCGTGGCTTAGCAGATAGGCTGCATACTATTGTAATTTCGGCTCAGCTACTCTCTGTTTAACATTGTCTGTTTTTTATGGACTCAACTACTTATTAAAATATTTATATCTTCCAACCTTAACTCTAAGTGTAATATGTCACGTATGAAAGTCACTTAGAAAAATATGTAGATTTCAAATATGTTATTATCTTGCATGTTAATCATTTATAGAATTATGTTTAGCTAGGATGCATCCTTAATTGTAGTGACCTAAACGCTCTTATATTTCTTTACAGAGGGGTATAGGTGTTTTAAAAATGCCTATTGTATATGTTTCCTACCCATTTAAAATTACTAGATAAGATAGTCTGATGCTCTCACAAAAGCTATTACTGGCATCATATGGTATGTTCATTCGTACCAGCTAACATATGCTAAAGATTACAACAGGCACATAATCATCCTCTTTATTTCATCCAGCGCACAATAACCAACCCATATACGATGACGTACATTAAACTGCAGATACGAGTTTTATGTAAACCACACACACCTTCAATACACTTCCAAAATCGTCCCATGTTTATCTTTGTACGCAACACCACATATCTTGTTATTTCTTGTACGACATCGTGAAAGATTTGAAGGGATTTGCTGATGTTGTTGAGTGTGTGTATAAGAGGGCTTTTTTCCTCCCGTTGCAACACACGGGCATGTTTACTAGTTATCAATAAAGAACATACGCAAAATTATCCTTCAATGCAGGGCGAAACGAAGTTCTGCCAATTTTTCCAATACGTTAATTGAATGCCGTCCCATATATCCGGGGCTTATAGTTGCTTGATGACCCAGTGGTTCGTGTTACTAGTATTCACTAACACGTTCAAACAAATTGTGAAAAGAAAAAAACAAATTTATGTGCCCCATAGTTATTGCTTTCCATCTAGAGGAGATTGACCAAACTTTTTGATTGTGTGTGTGTGTCACATGGCATATAGCCTGGCTAAGGGCATATTCAATGGAGACCCGCAAATTTTCTCCCGCATCCGTCCGCGGAGACAGATATAGGAGGCCACCATCCAATCTGTCCGCAAATATTGCAAACACTATCCAAACAACCGGACGAAATTCTTGCAAACACAGCCGGATTTTCATACAAAACGAAAGAAGTTCATGCAAACACGGTGGATTTTCATTAGATTTCCTATAAACACAATGGAATTCATTACATTTTGGACATAGTTCAACTAAAAGCAGTGCTCGTCTGACTCTAGAGGTATAATGCCTAAACTAAAAGACCGTTGGTGCCCGTTCCCCATCTCCGGCCATGAGCCCCAAAAGTTGAAGCTTCGCCATCTCCAGCTCTGCCTTCTGAGCCCCGGTAACTGAAGTTGTCCGCCTCCATGTCGTCACCAAGCGACTAATCGGCCGACGTTGCTCAACCCATCAAGTTTGGCGTCGACGGGAAGGGGGAGCGGTGGCCTTCGTGGTCGTGGTGGCGGGCCGCGGCCTTGGCGGAGCCGGCGATGTCGTACTCGTCATCAGTCGCGCCGAACACCTCGTTCGCCACCTCGTCCCACTCCTTGTAGGCAACCGCTAGTTCTGCCGCCCGCTGACGGTACCACCAGCGGGTGAGCCGGATCTCGCGGGCGAAGCGATAGGAGTCGAGCGGCACCGCCTGCTCCGCCAGGTCCGCATTCGGCACGATCACCCTGCCGGCGGCGAGCTACTCCTCCGCCTGTAGGTGCTCCTCCAGGAGTTGGTGGTTGTAAGCAACGTTGGCCTGCGCCTCCCAGAACTGCTCCTCCCCCACCATTTCCATGTAATGGGCATGGGCCTTGCCGATGGTCATGGTGCAATGTGCCAGCGAGGGTGGCGTGGACGAGGAGGCTTGCGCGGACGAGGAGACTTGCGCGGACGAGGAGACTGGTGCTGGTTCGTCGTAGGCGACGTCCTCCATTGGGACGTCACCTCCTCCTACTGTCTGATGTCCTGCCAGCCGGCAGCAATAGCGGCCATCTCCTTCTTCTGCTCCGGCGTTAGCCCGTCTCAGAGAGCTTTGGCGCGCGAGGAATCCATGGTGGGAGTAGTGCAGAGAGGGATCAGAGGTGGACGACTACGGCTATGGCCGGGATAGCAGTTGGTATAGCAATGGCGGGTGGCAGAGGGACGGACGGGTTGCACCGGAGTAGCCGCCTCAGCAACCGCGTGTCATTAATGTGGGAAGCAGACATATAGATGGACGACTGTCGTGTCATTTGAATGCCGTGCAGTCGTGTGCATCGGGAAGCGGTGCTCTCTCGGCCGGCATGTCCCTTCAATGCCGGCGCTAGTGAGCGGTCGTGTCCGCTCTGGCCAGGCATGAATGCGGGCACTGACGCTCTAGAGTGGCGCTGATCTTTTCAGGCGGGAAGCGGGTGGGGCGAGGGAGGGGTTTGGGTGGGCCAGGGCGGTTAGAAGCGGGCGTGGTAGCGGTTCAGACGCCCGCAAAGCCCCCCCCCCCACACACGTTTGCCTCTGGTTCGCAGAAGATACGACCAAACCGCCCTGTGGATCGATACATGCTCGCGTTGGATGGCTTCCGCGGTCCGGACGTATGCTGACGGTTTGAGGGTCTCCGTTGGAGATTCTCTAAGCTAACTAGTGCAGCCCTACATAAGTTATATACATTTATGTTTAAAATTTACATGTGTAGTCAGGGTGATTGTTCTAATATAATAGAAACTAGTTAAAAATATGATTCTAGTCACTATGAATAATTGACGTGTATATATATGACCAATAATTGAAAAAATAAGTGTGGCGAGTTTATGAACCACTACAAACTAACTTAAAAGAGTTTCTATCCCCCATATGTTCCTACTACTCTGCTATATTTAGAAAGAAAAATAGAGTGATCATGATAAAAACACATAAAAGAATGGGAAAAGAATGCAGAATAGCTAGTGGATTTGTCACATTTTTGTGGATGAATATTTTGTATATAGAGGAGGAGAACGAGGTTGAGTATCAAAGGCCAACTAACTAGGTTGAATATCAAATGCCAACTAACTATGTTGAATATCAAAGGCCAACCAAAGACAACAAACCACTTGCAGGACCAATCGTAATCACCCTCTCCTGATGTCACTAGCTAAAAAAATTCCATATGCTTGCTTTGTCAATTTTGCATGTCATTTCAATCTTGAAATACGAAAGTCATATGTTAGGCATTAATTAGAGGAGAGAGAAAATAGATAACCCTGACACATCATTCTAGCCACTCGACAAACACATAGTGAGCACACTACCAATGTTTTCTTTGCCTATACCCTTGACTCCATCGATCAATCAATGAACGATCTAACCACAAAGACCCCTTTATGTGAGCATTGTGGTTTTACAGCAAGAATAAATTAACCCATTGCGAAACAAGTAGTATTACCTTGTACACTTCCCGATAACAATAAATGTGCTACCTATCATTGATTTGTCGGTTACTTTGACTTCCGTAGACATTCTACATTACAAGATTCTAAGATCCTTTTGAAAAATCTCAATACATTGATTGGTGGCATCGTCTAGACGTCATCTCAAAAAGGAAAGTTCTCGGTTATCATGTTGGTGGCATGGTGCGTCTGGAATAATCACAATGCGGTCATCTTTGACAACACTCAACTCAGCTTTACTCACCTCCTTGACATGATCGGGCCGGAGACTAGGCTATGGGTGATGGCGAGCATCAATACATGTGCAAACTCTTCTTTCTATAAATGTGTTGAAGCACAAGACTTTTGCGTTTATCAGAAAAAGGGCTATTTATTTTAGTGATGATTGGATTGTTTATTGTTCTTATCTCCTATGCAAATAGTATTGTTACATTTTTTACATCATTAGGAGGGTGCAAAGCCCTCCCGATTTCATTAAAAGTGAAACCACCAATTTCAGTTATTATTACAAGCTAGTAGTTTTAAAAGGAAAAAAAAACAAGAGAATAACAGATGCATGATAGAGTTGATCATTCCATACATAGCAAACAACTAGCATTTTATGAGCGCCCGGAGATGCTACCACTCAATGCCATCATCAGAAAACATCCACGTCACTGAAGCTATTCAGGATCACAATACGATGACGTGTAGACACCATCTTGGTCTTCTTTAGAGAAGATTGAACTGCTGAATTCACCAGCTCTAGCTGAGTGATGTGGCTGAGGGACGTTATCTTCTGATCCCAAGCTATCAAGGCCATGGATGGGAGATATCACCATTGTTCGCGTGATGCACGGACCATGGGATTTTACCAAACATGGACATCTGGGAGAGGAGGGTCTAATTGAGAGCACCTTCAGTCCTCAAATCATACTATATCACCCCGTCAGCAGCAGATGAGGGAGATCTATCTGATGGGAAATCATCTGGGAAAGAGCTTTTGCTTTTTCGGGATGTTCCTCTTGAGTAGACTTTGCCATTTATTTAGAGTGTCTAGTATCAACCACTGAATCTGCCTAATACCAGACTAAATACATGGATTAACCAAGTCTTCCTGTGGTTATTATCCCACAACAAACTCATGATAGACATTATATAGGAAAAAAGGAAGATCGGTAAACTATTAGATTTTGTATTTTTTGTTGAGCAGAAAACCATAATGCATCTTTTGTTTGAATGTGTGGTTGCAAAAAAAGTCTAGGATTTACTTTCAACCTTTTTTGGAGAAACCTTAGGCACATATTTCCTATCCAATGCCAGATCCTGGCTTGCTAATAAAAACCATCCAGATCTTAATCTGCATGTACATGTGCTATCTGGTGCATTTGGAAGACTATAAATACTCACATTTTTTTTACAAAAACCAGCCAACACCACCTAACATGACGACCATCCAGAGAGAACAAGAGCGAGGTCTTCGGAAATGCCTATTAAGATGGAAACGACGTCTGTGGACGCCATCGTCACCGGCGTCGACCCTTTCAACCCCAAAGATTTCGCCTAGACCCACACTCGACCTCCCCACCGAACCTTGGGTAATGATTCGGACAAGCCAACAACCACCACCACCGCTCCCACTCGGAGTGGACGCGCCCCAGTGTTGAGGATCGACAGTGCCTCCAAGGAGGTGAAGGATGCCCTCGAGCCCCATCATATCATCAATAACGATCATTGGAGAAACAAATTAAAGCTTTCATCTAGAGTCTTATTCCTCTCCACCTCAACAAACCCCGAGTAGGGGGGCTAGCCAATGTGAGCCTATGAACCTTCGAACTGAACCACGACTACATCTGTATCCTTCAATGGTGGACCACACTAAAGCGAGTAGAAGGGCAGTGGGCCACACATCACCACTGAGGACTGCCCAAGTCGATGTCGACACAACTCGAGCCAAAACGAGTGTGCAACACTTAGTGCTCCTGCCGCACAAGTAGCACCCACTAGTAGAAAAAGGGGCTTTTGTCCCGGTTGGTAAGGCCCTTTAGTCCCGGTTTTCGAACCGGGACTAAAGGGTCGGTACTAATGCCTCTCCCCTTTAGTCCCGGTTCAATCCAGAACTGGGACTAAAGGGCGCGGCCACGTGAAACTCCACCTTTAGTACCGACCCCAAGCGGGACTAAAGGAAATTTTAAGATTTTTTTTTAAATTTTTTTTTGAATTTTTTTTAATTTTCAAAGTGACACGAACCGGGACTAAAGGGCCCAGATGAACCGGGACTAAAGGGACTAAAGGGTCCAGGTGAACCGAAACTAATGCCTTAACCGCACGAATCGGGATAAATGCTCACATTAGTCTCGGTTCTTGACTGAACCGGGACTAATCGGCTGACCCGGCTTGGACCAAAGCCCTGTTTTCTACTAGTGACCATCACGGACGAGCAACAAACTACGCAACTCATCGACCACGTCAGCCGAGTGAGCCATATGCCTCGCTCAACCGGAGCACCGCCCACGGACCTAGACCAGTCCACGCAACACCACCAACCCACAACATGCCCCGGTGCCACCACCACCACCACCACGCGTGCTTGCACTCTGCCGCCCGCACCACGGCACACCTTTGCACCTTTCGCAATACCCTGCTACCTGCGTGTATATATAAGCCTGCGTGTATATATATAAGCGTATGTGTCTCTACTATGTTGAAAAAATACACATCCATCCATAAAAAAAAAGTGAGAAAAGGTTTTGACTCGCGAAGAGAAGAGGGAAGCGGCGGAGATGACGAGTCGTGCACGAAAAAAGGGAGAAACGGAAGCACATGGAGCCGGGGGGGACACGTGGTTGGAGGCCGAGGCGTCCGACGACGCCGCGCGCCGGATCGGCCGGACGGATGAATCAGATCGTTCTCCAGTTGCCTGCAGCCCACGGGAAGCCGCCGCGTGCGCTGCGCCCCGGACACGTGGAGGGCGGGCGACGCCGCGCGCTGCATGGCTGCATCTCCAGCCGGGGACAGGGGAATCCCTCGCTGACCCCCTCTCCCCCGAGCAAACTTCCCATCTCGTCTCTCCTCTCGCGGCGGCGGCGGCGGGCGCCGGACGTGAGGTACCTACTTCATCTCTCACCGTGAGCCTGCGCCATCTCTCTCCTGGGACAGTAGGACGGCGGCCGCTTGAGGGAGTGCGGGGACGGTGGACTGAGGGGGCGCGGCCGTCGGTGGGGTGACTTCGACGGCAAGCCGGAGCGGTTCCTGCGGCGGTGCCACCAGTCCCTTACCCCTTACTGATCCCATCGTGGTCACAGTGCGCTCCCAGGAACTGTGTGCCAGGTTCTTCCTCGGTAAATTTCGCTTTCTCATGTGCTCTGTTTTTGCTTCTCCGAATGTCATACTCTGAATCTCATTGCGATATCATTTTTCATTTCTTCTGGACCGAAGCCTCATATCGATATACATATATTAGTGATTAATTGACTCGCAATTCGGAACAAAGCCACCTATCCATTCATTCAGCAAATCTGATTTGACAGAGACTGACGACGACAATGGGGCAGTCAGAATCAGTTTAAAGTTTCTATCCTCATGCATTTTTGAGTAACAAATTCTTCATTTGAGAACAGAGTGTCAGATCAAATTGAACTTTGTTTCAGGGATCAGTGCACGTGGGATGAACCAATGACATCGAATGGATCCTCTAGCTTCCAGGGGTTCTACAGGAACCTCCACACCCCGGCGGTGCTCATCGGAGCCGGGTTCGTGCTCGTCGCGCTGCTCATCTCGCTCTGGCTCATACTGCAGCACCTTAGATCCTACAGAAACCCTTCGGTGAGTGCGGCGGGTTCATGTCACAGTATCCCCTCTTTCTGCTGGTGGACCAAATGTCTCCAGTGTAGCCATTATTTATAGCTTGCCGTTGTTCTGATTGAACAAGTTTATCTTGCTGAGAGTTCTGCAGGAGCAGAAATGGATCATAGCTGTCTTGTTTATGGTGCCTGTATATGCGTCTGAATCTGTAAGTTTGAGCCCAAACTTGTTGGATTTGGTTGAACTTGAATAACTCTAGGGATACAATGCACCCACAGTAGATATGTAAAAGCGAGCAAAACGAATGCTGAATGTGCTATGGAATTGCTGGCTTTAGAAAAAATAGCTACTCTCATTTTCATATCAAAATGTTGGAAGTGTTAAGAAAGATCAGTTATATAATAGAATCATGAACTTGTAAGAAAAACCACCGTATCATGGTTGCTTTGAGCATTTGATTTTTGCCTCCTGAAGATTCTATTCCATTTTCATATTGAACTGTTGACCTGTATGGTTATCCCACTTTTTGATATTTGATTTCTTTTCCCCAGATAATATCGCTGTGGCATTCGGAATTCTCCTTGGCCTGTGATATATTGCGGAATTGTTATGAAGCATTTGCTTTGTATGCCTTTGGACGATACTTGGTTGCATGCCTGGGTAATCTTATTTTCTTCTATGTGACCACAGGAATGGACCCAAATAATATGTGAGAAATCATTGTAAATTTTCCATAATAAACAGGAGTAAATTGCATGGACATTGCATCCTATACATGTTTGCAGGTTATGGAGCAAATTTTGGTTAATTAAATATATTTAAAAATTAACTACAGCACCTCTCTGATTCAGTTGTCCAAATTCATGATACCGTACTGTATTAAGTATTTGGGAAATTGAAAGCTTGACTCTTTCAGGGGGAGAACGGCAGGTTGTTGGCCTGCTTGAAAAAGAAAGAATGGAAGAGCTAAGTGAACAGTTGCTTGAGAGTCAAGAGAAGGCAAAAAATCGTAATCAAAGTAGACTGTGCGACTTCTTTTGCGATCCTAATGCAATGGGGGAGAGCTTATACACAATTATAAAATTCGGCCTTGTGCAATATGTAAGTTGCACATTTTTAGTAATGTTCTCACCTGAAACTGGTCAATAACGACGTGGATGATATCTCCTTCCTTAACATCATTTCAGATGATTCTGAAGACATTCTGTGCTTTCTTGGCATTTATCTTGGAGCTTTTTGGAGCATATGGAGATGGTGAATTCAAGTGGAACTATGGGTAACCATCTCATATCTTTGTATCTCGTTTTGATATCTACAACGTTGAGATGTCTGAATTTACGAAACGGGAGAGGAGGTCAACTCGTTTTCACTAAAAGCATGTCATGCTCTAATACGCAGATACCCTTACATCGCTCTTGTCATAAATTTCAGCCAGACATGGGCACTGTACTGTCTGGTGAAATTTTACAATGCAACGCATGAAAGGCTGCAGGAAATAAGGCCGCTAGCCAAGTTCATAAGTTTCAAGGCCATTGTATTCGCCACTTGGTGGCAGGGAATCGGAATCACAATCATCTGCCATACGGGGCTCCTGCCTAAGGAGGGCAAGGTGCAAAATGGGATTCAAGACTTTCTGATTTGTATCGAGGTAAATAGGCAAATCTTGTAAGTTTGATTGAGAACCATCCTTGGCCTTCTGTTGCTGCAGTAAAGCGAAATTGCTTTCTCTTAGATGGCTATCGCGGCCATCACACATGCTTTTGTCTTCGGGGTGGAGCCGTACCAGCACATCCCGGTCCATGACCGTGAGCACAGGGAGGTGGCCCATGAGGAGAGCAAAATGGAGTTGAGGGTCGATGTCGATGATGGCAGCAATGCCGTGCCAGCTATCGTGGAGCAAAAAGAGACAAATGTCAAGACTCCAGGAACAAGCATCAGAGAGAGCGTTGAGGATGTCGTTCTGGGTGGTGGCCACCATGTAAAGTGCCCGCGACACGCATTGGAATTTCGAGGTTGAAGAACCTGAATCCTTGGTTTTCTGACAGATTACTTGCTTCTTACTTATTTTGTAGGTCGTCAAGGATGTGGCCCTGACCATCTCACAGGCAATGGAGCCTGTGGAGAAAGGCGTCGGGAAGATCCAGGAAACCTTCCACCACGTCTCGCTGAAGCCGGAGGACAAGAAGAAACCCGACATCGAGGTGGAGGAGCGTGTCACCGAGAATGTAGTGGACAACGGCGAAGCTGTCGCGGTTGATGCGGAGGTGAAGGTCGAAACAAGGGTGAAAGACAAGGGCGATGGCAGCGGATCTATGGAGAGGTTGAAATCAAAAGAATAAAAGATGATAATAAGAGGAGTGCAAGAGGAACTGGTCCTTGAGAACACGGTGCGCTTCTGCTTCCGCGATTCGAAAAAGGAAACTGAGTAAAACGGTGGTGATGCATCTGTGCACCATGATACCAACTGTTATCCTGAAAATCAAGAACCAACTAGTGGCTGGATGGTTAGGAGGACGGTTGTATCCCGGGCTCACCAGGGATCAAGCCTCGCGTCGATATTGTTGCCGAAAGCCCGAAACGGATCGAGTGTTGAAGCCATGAAGCTGTGTGGCTGGCTCAAGCCCCATCTGGGATGCTACGTGTCTTTGGTCTATGCTTTCCCTGCACAAATACAACAAGTTCCTTTGATCATATATTCTCTCAACTTTGTTTCTGAGTCAATGTTGTAATGTAGTAGTAGTACTAGTACCAAATTAACTGAGCAAATTGCAACTAACCACCACACTAAGGGCTAGGTTATTAGAAAACATAAGTTTACATTTCTTTTTTACAGAAAGCACCATGGCTGATAATTTATTTATTTTTGAGTAAACCACCGATCGGCGGATTAGAGCGTTTATGACAGATGGGTCTTGTTTAAGCTGGCTTGGCAGAAAAAGGCCAATTTAGATTATCGTACAATACCAACATTCGGTGGAAACCGATGAAAATCACGAGAATTTCAAAAAATTCTTAAAAAGATATGGGAGGTTAAGAGGATGATGTCTTTTTCATAGCTCACATCTCATAATTTGTTTCAACCTGAAATTTTGTGTGCCAATAAATCACCCTCTTAATACATATCCCAGATTTTTCAGATTTTTTCAAAACTTTAAAATATGATTTCCATGAAGTTTTTATTAAATATTGGTTTCCTTATGATATTCTTCCCTTTGACTAGTCCTGGATTGCATCCCTCCCAGGCGCTTTGACTAGTCCTGGCCCGCACATTTATGATAGAGGATGGTGGCGGCTCGATTCAGTCCCACGCTGATGCCCTCCCTTCTTCCCTATCCCCGGGCCTGCTCCACCTTCCTCCGTGCGACACGCTTTGCCTTCTTCCGTCACCTCCGGATCCGCCCTGCCGCGATGGGAAAAGTCCAAAACAAATCTTGAAGTTGTACAAGAAAGTTAAATCAACACTTAATTTTTAACCCAAAAATTGGCACTCTAAACTTGTAATCCCGGTCTATTTTGGACCCTAGACCTGCTTGGCACACTGGGAATAATACAATCCCGATCGGGATAACCTGATACTCTCACGTACGAGAATTTAGGCCGGTCCACAATACCACAACAACAATTTGTGAAGTTTAAAAAATGTTGCACATTTCTAAAATTGTTGAGAAGTCAAAAAAAGTTCCTATTTTCTATTTGTGGAACAAATTCAATTTCCTCCTGTGTTTTTTTTAATGTTTGGAATTCTGAAATTCTATTCACATTTTTAAAAACTGTATGCAATTTTAAAAAATCACATTTGTCAAAAAATTCAGAATTCCAACAGTTTTTCACATGCTATAATAATGTTTCGGATTTTCACAAATTGTGTCACATTTTTCAAATAATTAATTTTGTAATTTCGTAAATTATTTGTGTTTTGGAAAACTCGGCATTTCAAAATTGTTCACAATTTTTTTAAGGAATGTTTTGCTTTTTTGAGGAAATTTTAAAAGGTTTACCATGTTTTTTAGGGAATTTTTTTGGAAGAATTTTTTTAGGGAAGTTTAAAAACATGTTTTATTGTCATTATGAAAATGTAAAACGTCTATTTCGAAAAATGTTACCGTGTATTCAAAAAAATGCTGAAAACATGTATTTTTTACAATGTATATTTTGAAACATGTATTGCTTTCTTTATAATGTATTTGAAAAATGTTCAAAGCTCATTAAAAATATGTTTATATGGTAGTTTTTTAGGAAGTATTTTAGGGAAGTTAAAAATATGTTTATTGTCATTAAGAAATGTACAATGTATATTTCAAAACAAATGCCGTGTATTCAAAAAAGTGCTAAAACCATGCAGTTTAAAAAATATATACATAATGTATTTGAAAAATGTCCAAAGTTTATTAAAAAATATTACACGTGTGCGTTAAAAATGTACATTGTATACTGAGGAAAAGTAGACATGTTGAAAAATCAAAACCAATTAAAACTGGCAAAGAAAATCAAGAAAGAAACAAAAGAAAACCAAAAACATAAGGAAGAAAGAAAGAAAATAAAAAAACAGTGAATACGTAAAGTATAACGAAGGAAAAAAACCCAGTGAAGGAAAAAAGAAAACCGAAGGAAACTGATGAAAAATCAAAGAAAAGCTAAAGGAAAAAAATAGAGCAGAGCGAGCGAACACACAGCTATGCATGAGTGGTGCGAACGACTGCACTAATCGACCGGCCCAACTCAGCGAATATAAGCTAAACACTCTCAAGGTTCAAAATAGACCGGGATTGATAAGTTCAAAGTGCCATTTCTGATATTCAAAGTTCAGGGTTTGATTTAGCTTTTGCCTACAAGTTTAAGGTTTGTTTTGGACTTTTTCCAACCGCGACGCTATGTCGTTGTTGTCCTCGATCTAGATTGAACCGTCGCCACCCCTGTCTCTTCTCCCCCCAATACGACGATCAATGGCAGGGGCCCCCAACGGCGACCAACACTCGCCCGGAGGAAGGGGGACAGAAGGCAATTGCCCCGCCTTCGACGACATGTGTATGATATGCCAGGTCATCCTCGAAGAGCCTGAGGAGTCGGCCGTCGAAGTAGACGAACCCGGCGTTCGCGGTGCCGGCGCCATGGCTCGCATCCACGCCACCGACGGCAGCCTCATAGGCCGAAGAGAGCCAGTCGGGCCGGTGACGCGCACCGCCTTGGTGCCTCCTCCTGCGCGAGCCCACTGGTGCACATGAACTAATGTGTTGGAAATATGAGCAATTTACCAGATGATTTTATTAGCAGAAATATTAGATAAAGCATGACTAATATAACAGCGACAAAACAAACCATGCGATTTGACAAAGAGAAGGTAAACAACATCTTCATATATGGATTGTAACTGAACACATCTAGAGCAGCCAGTATAGCAAGTTGCATAATAAAATAGAGTCTAACATATGTAGGGAAAATACTAGAACAAGGAACTGCAGCAGGACCTCTAACAGAAAGGAGAATAACACGTACGGGACAATAGCAGCAGAAGCGCTGGACTTGGGGTCGGTGTCCTCACTTGCCATGTCGTCGAGGAGGTCATGGACGTCGGGGAAGAAGTCGTCGTCGGGGAAGTAGTCGTCGGAGTCCGTGATGAATAAGCCAGTAGTCGCGCGGAGCGCTCCCCAAAAACCTTATCACCCTTCTCCCGTACATGACTCAAAAGGTGCGGTTTCGGAGGCCTACTGTCCCGACCTGCGGTGCACGCCGCAAGCCGGGATGGGGAAGATCGTAGCAGCAGCGCAGTGGTCGGAACTTTGTGGCGAGAGGAAGAGGAGCTTCTGTTGTGTCTCTCTGGAGAGGAGCGACCTCTCTTATATAGGCACAGGAGAAGGACGCGAAGAGGCTGCGGCGGGAGGTGAAGCAACGAAGGGAGACAAAGCAAACAGGCAGCAGCCGAAGAGGCGCGCCATTCGAATTCAGTGTCCACTACAGAAAACGTTTCAACTCCCACGTGACCTTTCGTATACCCGTCGTGCATGGCAAAATTTAGACATCGGCTCGGCTCATTCCCGCAACTCGCGGCGCGTCGTGTCGTGACATGACGTGGCGTGGCGTGGCCTGGCCTGGCGTGGCGAGGCGGGCGCCGGAGAAGGAGCGCGCGTGGATGTCCCTCTTGTTCTCATGCTCATACATGTGGAGAAAGAACCTCCCTTATAAAGAGGTCCAACTTCCTCTAAACTAGCAATGTGGGACTAAACTTTTGTTCCACCTCTTGCCTTGCACAAATGGGCTGTGTGGGCCTCTAGGATTTATTAGGAATTTCTGAAACTGCTATTGGGCTATGCCCAAAATAGACAAAATTCCAGCAATCCCCCACCAGATCCTAGAGGCACACAAAAATTTGCCTTTAATTCCAAAACACTGTTTTATATAGCGGTACTGCAGTGGAGACTGTTAAGTTGAACTTCCACCTAGAACTCTATGCTACACTAGTAAGCAACTTGAATAGTGGACTGGGCCTTAAACTGCAAGTTTTCTGCGAATCTAGCTTCACATAAAGCCTTGACCGATACGTGGCTACTGTGGGTCTTCCCCGCGGGTGGAGCTTATGCGTCATACTCCGTGACCTTTTATGAGTTTACTAGAGAGAACCCTACTCTCATAGATTGCGACGTTTGACAATCAGACTCATATAGGTGTGTTCTTCAAAAGATGTTCTGCAGGATAACATCTCTGCTTAAATAAGCCACTTAGAACACATTAAGATATACATCAACCTGCCATGCAGATTAGGAGAGTATTGCATCTTCATGGAGTGGTATTGTGAATAGTAAGGATACTCTCCTCTCAGTTGACCAACAGCTTGTCTTCCACATCTAATTCAGGGGATTTCCGATCACAAAGAATAGGTTACCACTGTGAACAACTCATATTGTGGGTCTCATACCCATCTCCCTCGATAGATTATCTATCACATTACGTGATAGACCCTTGGTAAAAGGATCTGCCAGATTTTTAGACGTTTGGATATAATCCAACGCAATAACTCTGGAGTTTTTCATTTTCCTGACAGATTTTAACCTTCTCTGAACGTGTCTTGATGACTTCATGTTGTCCTTTGAGCTGCTCACTTTCGTGATCACAGTTTGATTGTCGCAGTTCATAAGGACACCCGGTACATGTTTCTCAACAACCGGCAAGTCATTCAAGAGCCGACGAAGCCAATCCGCTTCAACCGTAGCTGTATCTACTGCTGTGAGTTCTGCTTCCATTATTGACCTCGTTAAGATGGTCTGCTTGCAAGACTTCCAAGAAACAGCGCCACCTCCATGAGTGAATACATAACCGCTCGTGGCCTTTATCTCATCAGCATCTGAGATCCAGTTTGAGTCACTATACCCTTCAAGCACCTTTGGATGCCCGGTGTAGTGAATTCCATAATTTGCAGTGCCTTTCAAATAACGCAAAACTCTCTCTAGAGCTTTCCAATGCACATCTCCTGATTTTGAGACAGACCGACTCAGTTTGCTAACAGCAAAAGGGATGTCAGGTCTTGTAGCACTTGCTAAGTACATAAGCGAGCCAATAATCTGAGAATATTTCAATTTATCTCTAGCCATTCTTCGATTCTTTCGAAGTAACACACTCGCATCATATGGTGTTGGAGAGGGCTTGCAGTCACTATAGCCAAAGCGACTAAAGATCTTTTCCACATAGTGAGATTGAAGCAATGTAATCCCACCATCATCGTCTCTCAACAACTTGATGTTCAGAATGACATCAACCACTCTTAAATCCTTCATCTCAAAACAACGAGATAGGAAATCCTTGACCTCCTTAATAACATTCAGATTTGTTCCAAAAATCAGTATGTCATCAACATACAAGCAAATGATAACTCCCTCGCCCCCACCATGGCGATAGTACACACATTTGTCAGCTTCATTTACAACAAAGCCTACGGTTGTTAAAGTTCTTTCAAACTTCTCATGCCACTGTTTGGGTGCTTGCTTGAGTCCGTACAAAGACTTCAGCAACTTGCACACTTTCCCTTCCTGACCATCTAGTACAAATCCATCTGGTTGTTCCATATAAATTTCCTCGTCCAACTCTCCATTTAGGAAAGCAGTCTTAACATCCATTTGATGAACGAGAAGACCATGCGAGGCAGCTAGTGAAAGTAGAACTCGAATAGTGGTCAGACGAGCCACAGGTGAGTAAGTATCAAAGAAGTCTTCACCTTCCTTTTGGATATAACCCTTAGCCACGAGCCGAGCCTTGTACTTTTCAATAGTACCATCAGGCCTAAGCTTCTTCTTGAATACCCATTTGCATCCTATAGGTTTGCACCCATAAGGACGATCAATTATCTCCCAGGTTTCATTCGCCAAGATGGAATCCATCTCGCTACGAACTGCTTCCTTCCAGTAGTCAGCATCTTCAGATGCATAGGCCTCTGAAATAGAACTGGGAGTGTCATCTATGAGATACACAAGAAAATCATCACCAAAAGACTTTGCAGTCCTCTGTCTCTTGCTCCTAGTAGGAACTTCATTGTTCTCCTCCACAGGACTTTCAAAGTGTTCCATCAAAATGGCAGGTTCGGTAATTGTAACTGGTTCCTGATTCGATGAACTAGGCATCTCCTGATTAGATGAGGTAGCCATATCCTTCATGGGAAAGATATCTTCAAAGAAAGTCGCATCATTCGACTCCATGATCGTACCGACATGTATGTCGGGTACCTCAGATTTTACAACCAAGAATCTATAGCCAATGCTATGAAAAGCATATCCCAGGAAAACACAATCCACAGTCTTTGGTCCAAGCTTCCGCTTCTTTGGAATTGGAACATTGACTTTCGCCAAACAACCCCATGTTCGTAGATAAGAGAGTTTTAACCTTTTCTTCTCCCATTCCTCGAATGGAGTTATCTCTTTGTTCTTTGTGGGAACTCGGTTTAGGACATGACAAGCAGTCAATATCGCCTCCCCCCACCATGCATTGGAGTGACCCGAAGTGTCTAACATGGCGTTAACCAAATCTGTTAGAGTATGGTTCTTTCTTTCAGCCACCCCATTTAACTAAGGTGAATAGGGAGGCGTCCTCTCATGGATTATACCATGTTCCGCACAAAAAGCATCAAATTCATTGGAAAAATACTCTCCACCACGGTCGGACCTAAGCCTCTTGATTTTTCGATCAAGTTGGTTTTCCACTTCAGCTTTATAGATCTTGAAAAAGTCCAAAGCCTCATCCTTAGATTTTGGAAGATACACACGGCAGTATCTAGTGGAGTCATCAATTAAGGTCATGAAATATTTCTTTCCACCTTTGTCAACACACCATTCATTTCACATAGATCTGAATGTATGAGCTCTAGTGCTGCAAGATTTCTTATTTCCGCAGTCGTCTGAGACTTACGAGGTTGCTTAGCTTGCACACACACTTGACACTTAGATCCCTTAACGGTGGTGAAACTAGGGATTAAGTTCAACTTCGCTAGTTGCGACATGCAACCAAAGTTAACATGACAAAGATGTGAATGCCACACATTGGATTCACTATTGTTGCAAATATGATTAACAACTTTATTGCAAACGTCTGATAAGGATAAACGAAACAAGCCTCCTGACTCATAGCCTTTACCAACAAAGGTTCCATACTTGGATATTACAAATTTATTCGACTCAAAGACAAGCTTGTAGCCATCTCTACACAGAAGAGATCCACTAACAAGATTTTTATTGATGGAGGGGACATAATGCACGTTCTTCAGCCGCACGATCTTCCCTGAAGTAAACTTCAGATCGACCGTGCCAACACCACGAACAGAAGCACTTGAACCATTGCCCATCAGCATGGTTGAAGTCCCTGTGGTCTGATAAGACGAAAACATGGAAATATCACCACATACATGCACATTAGCACCCGTGTCAATCAACCAGTCAGGAGAATGACATACTGAAAGAATAGTGGGAAATATACCATACCCAGCATCCTTCATGTCAGTGTCTCCAATGACAACATTAGCGGTCTTGTCGCCTTTCCCAGGATGACGCTTGTCATAGCGATTAGGGCAACTAGGAGCCCAATGATCAGGATCCCCACACACATGACAAGCACCTTTCTTCTTGCCATTCTTCTTCTTGAAGTTTGTGTGTTGCACAGCCTTGTTCTTCCCATCAAACTTTGCTTTACCATCAAACTTGCCCTTGTTCTTGAACTTGTGGGACTGGAAGTTCTGCTTCTGTACCACATTGGCACTAGATCCTCCCTCAATACCTCGAGCACATGTGTCCTTTGCTCTCGCCTTTTCTTCCACATCAAGAGTGTCAATGAGATCCGGGATGGAAAACTCCTGCCTCTTATGCTTCAGCAAGGTAGCAAAGTTCCTCCATGAAGGAGGAAGCTTAGTGATGATACCTCCGGCAACAAACTTGTTCGGTAGCATACAACCGAAGTGCTCAAGTTCTCTAGCAAATGACTGTATCTCATGAGCTTGCTCAACCACGGAGCGCTCTTCAGTCATCCTGTAATCATAGAATTGCTCCATGATGTACAGCTTAGTGCCAGCATCCGAGACCCCAAACTTGGCCTCGAGTGCATCCCACATATCTTTTCCATTATCAATTGATGCATAAGCATCAACTATGTTCTCACCCAGAACACTCAAGAGAGCATCCTTAAACAGAGTATCCATTTTCTGACAGGCTTGTGCCTGTTGAGCATCAAGCTCCCCTTCAGGTTTGCCGAGAGTGGCGTCATAGCAACTCATGGTTTGAAACCATAAGACTGCTCTCACGCGCCACCTCTTATAGTGGATACCCTCAAACATAGGAGGTCTCATGGAAGCAGCAAAACCACTCGGGGTAAATTGCCTATAATAAGGTTTTTGGATTGTTGGAAATATGAGCAATTTACCAAATGATTTTATTAGCAGAAATATTAGATAAAGCATGACTAATATAACAGTGACAAAATAAGCCATGCGATTTGACAAAGAGAAGGTAAACAACATCTTCATATATGGACTGTAACGGAACACATCTAGAGCAGCCAGTATAGCAAGTTGCATATATGAAATAGAGTCTAACATATGTAGGGCAAATACTAGAACAAGGAACTGCAGCAGGACCTCTAACAGAAAGGAGAATAACACATACGGGACAGTAGCAGCATGGGGTCGGTGTCCTCGCCTGCCATGTCGTCGAGGAGGTCGTGGACGTCGTCGTCGGAGTCCGTGATGAAGAAGCCAGTAGTGTTTCCACTCCCACGTGACCTTTCGTATACCCGTCGTGCGTGGCAAAAATTTAGACATCGGCTCGGCTCATTCCCGGCAAGGCGTGGCGTGGCGGGCGGCGGAGGAGGAGCGCGCGTGGATGTCCCTCTTGTTCTCATGCTCATACATGTGGGGAAAGAACCTCCCTTATAAAGAGGTCCAACTCCCTCTAAACTAGCAATGTGGGACTAAACTTTTGTTCCACCTCTTGCCTTGCACAAATGGGCTGCGTGGGCCTCTAGGATTTATTAGGAATTTCTGAAACTGCTATTGGGCTAGGCCCAAAATAGACAAAATTCCAGCATGATGCACGTACGATACCGATGATGACGAAGATGGCAGCAGTGACACGGCGTGGAGCATCCCATTGCCATCGAAGAGGTGGTGCCCTGTCGTCGGCGGGAGCAGCTGGTTTACGTCGATGAGGGCATACACGCCACCCGAGCAGGCAGGATCTCTCCAATGACACGGCGGGGATGGTGTCTCCCGCACCGATGTGAAGTTCCACAGCGGGAACGGTATGTTGGAGAGCGGTTCGAAGTTGCTAGTGAGCTGCATCACCGTGTCGACGCAGTTGGGCAGCAGCCTCCTCATGTCAACATGGTGTTTTTTACTTGTCAAAGTGCCCAGGTGGTTTTTTTCCCAAGTCAACTCCTAACGAATGGGACCCATCTGCCATAAACATGCTCAACCAAGCCAAAGCCGCCGATTGGTGTTATTTATGTTAGAGTAAAACGAGATTGAAAGCGAAAGGACAATCAGTCCTGGTTTCCATTGATTCTCAAGTATATATACATTTGGAAGAGGTGGGAAGAAGAGGTGTCTATTCGGAGGCATCCCTCCAGAACATGTGTCTATTGGCAATAGAAAGAGAGAATGGACATGACTATTCGGGGTTGGACACACCCCTTTGCCAATGACTATTCATTAATTAGCATGTGCTAATTAATATACTAATTAATTCCTAACACTCCCCCTTGTACAACACCGCTCCTTGAATGTTTCATCATTGAAAACTTCTTGTACATAGATCTTCCATCTTGAGAAATCTTCCATATAATCTTGAGAGTCTCCCCCAAAAACCCTATGGGAAAAATATGAGGAGAATAGAGCAGATATGTTGCTCAAACTCCTTTAAACGCAATGGGAAAATAATAAGGAGAAAAGGTGCAACATATAATAATTATTGTCTCATTGGTAACTCATATGGGAAAACCTTTGAGAAAGGAAAAAAAATCATTGGTGAGTTTGGAGAACAATAAATATGCTTTGTATACTTTCCTTTAAAAACCCAGTGGGGAAGAATAGAAAGTATTGCATATGTCGCCTCGTTAAAACCTTTTATGAGAAACTTTGAGGGAAAGCTCATAAGAGAAAAGAGTGTGATCTGCTCATTGAAAACTCCTTTGAAACCCAGTGGGAAAAATATAAGGAGAAAATGATATGACATATCATAATAATTGTCTCTTTTAACTCGATATGAGAAAATACATAGAGTTTAGAGGACAATAAATATGCCGTGTATACTTTTCTAAAAAACCCGGTGAGGAAAATAGAAAGTATGACATATGATCTCATGTTGATATTACCTCATTAAAAACATTGATGAGAACCTGTAAAAGTAAACTCACAAAGGAAAAAAGAGTATAATATGATGCTTTGAATAGGAGTAATTCAGGAAGATACTCCCCCTGATACTTGCAAATCCTGAAGTCGTCGAATACCAATTCCATGAACATGTTTCAGAAATGTTCAAGTTGGTAGAGACTTAAAAAAATCAATGAGATTGTCACGTGATTTGATTTGCAAGATGAGCAATATAGTGATATTGCTTACTATGTAACATGTTTGCATCCAGACAACACAAGCAACATTATCTTTGAGATAATGGTTGGTGGATGTAGCCACGAGGTCTATTTCGAAGACCTTCATGGGATGGCTACCACACCTAGCTAAAACACAAAGCTTGTCTATGATCTAGCATAGTAGGGATCTGATCCATGGATCCAATGATATTGGTGTCTAGATTTCTCTGAAACTGAAAGACTCGGACAAAATGTTTGATGCCTTGGAGATATCGAAAGATATTCTTGACTCCCAACCAATTGTGTTTGGTGGGTCCAATGGCACAAGGATATGGAACTTTGTGTCCCAATATCTCATTCCCATCAACTCATGGTTTTAATGGATCTTTCTCTACGTCTAGAGAATTAAGCCATGTGAGTTATGGATGTATAAGATTTGTCCACAATGAATTTCTCCAATATATTTTGGATATAGACAACATAGTGTACCATAATGTATGAGTGAAGGTGCTTGAGGTTTTACCCCATCCTTCATCTCAAAACCCGCCATTAATATGATCATGTGCTTCGTCATTGCGGGAGTAATCCCTGTGTATGACAGACATGCATGGATAATCATCATTGTGGGAGTAATCCTTGTGTATAAGGAACTCACTATGTTGGTTGTACAAAAATGTACCGACAACAATAAGTCGTATGGTGACTTATTGATTTTTACACAGTGTATGTTGCGTTTTGCATTTGGATTCAGAAGTGATATTCCATTCTATGTCTAAATCTAGTGATCAACATGGATATGTTATCACTACATCTGTCAACTGCATAGATAAATGATTTTGTACTGCCAATGATATCAGTTATCGGAATGAGATTTCACCTCTGGAGAAGAGTTGGGTATCTGCGTGAACCCTTGTGCTACAATACTTGCTCTATGTTTCACCACCTCGTTGTTCTCAATTATGTTTTCAGAAGAAAAATGGTGTAGGTATTGCTTATGTGAGCACCTTTCCTTTTATTGAGTGAGATTATTTCTACCTAGATTATACCCTTTGCTTGAGTTCAGTCTGAGTGTTGTGCACACTTTGCCATGACCATGGTCTTTGGACCTGAGTCATGTGAAAGGTTTTTCAATCTAGTCAAGAAATGTGTGTTGACAATTGTAGACTTCCAGTTATATGTTTCTCCAGAATCTATATATCAATATAGAGATGATGGAAATATCGTTACCCATGGTGACTGTTCGCGATTTCCAATGCGGTTGAGTCGGGTATCCCGATGTCCCGGTCATTTGTGTGCACTATGACTTGGGTTGGTGGAGGTTGCCCGTCCACTGGGTGTATACTACCCATTAGGTGTCTGCCAACGTGAAGTTGACTTGCATTTAGTGATTTAGAGGCCGCGATATCCTTGCTTGCGAGAAGCCGAATCCTAATGTACTATTTGAAGGAAATATGCCCTAGAGGCAATAATAAAGTTATTATTTTATTTCCTTATATCATGATAAATTTTTATTATTCATGCTAGAATTGTATTATCCGGAAACATAATACTTGTGTGAATACATAAACAAACTAAACGTCACTAGTATGCCTCTACTTGACTAGCTCATTAATCAAAGATGGTTATGTTTCCTAACCATAGACATGTGTTGTCATTTGATTAACGGGATCACATTATTAGGAGAATGATGTGATTGACTTGACTCATTCCATTAGCTTAGCGCTCGATCGTTTAGTATGTTGCTATTGCTTTCTTCATGACTTATACATGTTCCTATGACTATGAGATTATGCAACTCCCGTTTACCGGAGGAACACTTTGTGTGCTACCAAACGTCACAACGTAACTGGGTGATTATAAAGGAGCTCTACAGGTGTCTCCAAAGGTACATGTTGGGTTGGCGTATTTCGAGATTAGGATTTGTCACTCCGATTGTCGGAGAGGTATCTCCGGGCCCTCTCGGTAATGCACATCAGATAAGCCTTGCAAGCATTGCAACTAATGAGTTAGTTGCGAGATGATGTATTATGGAACGAGTAAAGAGACTTGCCGGTAACGAGATTGAACTAGGTATTAAGATATCGACGATCGAATCTTGGGCAAGTAAAATACCGATGACAAAGGGAACAACGTATGTTGTTATGCGGTCTGACCGATAAAGATCTTCGTAGAATATGTAGGAGCCAATATGAGCATCCAGGTTCCGCTATTGGTTATTGACCAGAGACGTGTCTCGGTCATGTCTACATTGTTCTCGAACCCGTAGGGTCCGCACGCTTAAGGTTTCGATGACAATTATATTATGAGTTTATGAGTTTTGATGTACCGAAGGAGTTTGGAGTCCCGGATGAGATCGGGGACATGACGAGGAGTCTCGAAATGGCCGAGACGTAAAGATCTATATATTGGACGACTATATTCGGACATCGGAAAGGTTCCGAGTGGTTCGGGTATTTTTTGGAGTACCGGGGAGTTATGGGAATACGGGGGAAGAAGTGTATGGGCCTTATTGGGCTTTAGGGGAGAGGGAGAGGCAGGTCGTGCGCCCCCCATTGACTAGTACGAATTGGACTAGGGGGAGGGGCGGCGCCCCCTCCTTCCTTCTCTTCCCTTTTCTCCTTCCTTGTCTCCTACTCCTACTACATGGAAGGACTCCTAGTTGGACTAGGAAAAGGGGAATCCTACTCTCGGTGGGAGTAGGACTCCCCTAGGGCGCGCCATAGAGAGGGCCGGCCCTCACCTCCTCCACTCCTTTATATACGGGGCAGGGGGCATCCCCATAGACACACAAGTTGATCCTCGTGATCGTTTTCTTAGCCGTGTGTGGTGCCCCCTTCCACCATACTCCTCGATAATATTGTAGTGGTGCTTAGGCGAAGCCCTGCGACAGTTGAACATCAAGATCATCACCACGCCGTCGTGCTGACAGAACTCTTCCCAGACACTTTGCTGGATCGGAGTCCGGGGATTGTCATCGAGCTGAACGTGTGCTAGAACTCTGAGGTGCCGTAGTTTCGGTGCTTGATCGGTCGGGCCATGAAGACGTACGACTACATCAACCACGTTGTGCTAACGCTTCCGCTGTCGGTCTACAAGGGTACGTAGATCACACTCTCCCCTCTCGTTGCTATGCATCACCATGATCTTGCGTGTGCGTAGGAATTTTTTTGAAATTACTACGTTCCCTAATAGTGGCATCCGAGCCTAGGTTTTATGCGTTGATGTTGCGCACGAGTAGAACACAAGTGAGTTGTGGGCGATATAAGTCATACTGCTTACCAGCATGTCATACTTTGGTTCGGCGGTATTGTTGGATGAAGCGGCCCGGACCGACATTACGCGTACGCTTACGCGAGACTGGTTCTACCGACGTGCTTTGCACACAGGTGGCTGGCGGGTGTCAGTTTCTCCAACTTTAGTTGAACCGAGTGTGGCTACGCCCGGTCCTTGCGAAGGTTAAAACAACACCAACTTGACAAACTATTGTTGTGGTTTTGATGCGTAGGTAAGATTGGTTCTTGCTTAAGCCCGTAGCAGCCACGTAAAACTTGCAACAAGAAAGTAGAGGACGTCTAACTTGTTTTTGCAGGGCATGTTGTGATGTGATATGGTCAAGACATGATGCTAAATTTTATTGTATGAGATGATCATGTTTTGTAACCGAGTTATCGGCAACTGGCAGGAGCCATATAGTTGTCGCTTTATTGTATGCAATGCAACTGCGCTGTAATGATTTAGTTTATCACTAAGCGGTAGCGATAGTCGTGGAAGCATAAGATTGGCGAGATGACAACGATGCTACGATGGTGATCAAGGTGTCACGCCGGTGATGATGGTGATCATGACGGTGCTTCTAAGATGGAGATCACAAGCACAAGATGATGATGGCCATATCATATCACTTATGTTGATTGCATGTGATGTTTATCTTTTATGCATCTTATCTTGCTTTGATTGACGGTAGCATTTTAAGATGATCTCTCACTAATTATCAAGAAGTGTTCTCCCTGAGTATGCACCGTTGTGAAAGTTCTTCGTGCTGAGACACCACGTGATGATCCGGTGTGATAGGCTCTACGTTCAAATACAACGGGTGCAAAACAGTTGCACACGCAGAATACTCAGGTTATACTTGACGAGCCAAGCATATACAGATATGGCCTCGGAACACGGAGACCGAAAGGTCGAGCGTGAATCATATAGTAGATATGATCAACATAGTAATGTTCACCAATGAAACTACTCCATCTCACGTGATGATCGGACATGGTTTAGTTGATTTGAATCACGTGATCACTTAGAGGATTAGAGGGATGTCTATCTAAGTGGGAGTTCTTTAGTAATATGTTTAATTGAACTTAAATTTATCATGAACTTAGTACCTGATAGTATCTTGCTTGTTTATGTTTGATTGTAGATAGATGGCCCGTGCTGTTGTTCCGTTGAATTCTAATGCGTTCCTTGAGAAAGCAAAGTTGAAAGATGATGGTAGCAATTACACGGACTGGGTCCGTAACTTGAGGATTATCCTCATTGCTGCACAGAAGAATTACGTCCTGGAAGCACCGCTGGGTGCCAGGCCTACTGCTGGAGCAACACCAGATGTTATGAACGTCTGGCAGAGCAAAGCTGATGACTACTCGATAGTTCAGTGTGCCATGCTTTATGGCTTAGAATCGGGACTTCAACGACGTTTTGAACGTCATGGAGCATATGAGATGTTCCAGGAGTTGAAGTTAATATTTCAAGCAAATGCCCGGATTGAGAGATATGAAGTCTCCAATAAGTTCTATAGCTGCAAGATGGAGGACAACAGTTCTGTCAGTGAGCATATACTCAAAATGTCTGGGTATAATAATCACTTGATTCAATTGGGAGTTAATCTTCCAGATGATTGCGTCATTGACAGAATTCTCCAATCACTGCCACCTAGCTACAAGAGCTTCATGATGAACTATAATATGCAAGGGATGAATAAGACTATTCCCAAGTTCTTCGCAATGCTGAAAGCTGCGGAGGTAGAAATCAAGAAGGAGCATCAAGTGTTGATGGTCAACAAGACCACTAGTTTCAAGAAAAAGGGCAAAGGGAAGAAGAAAGGGAACTTCAAAAAGAACAACAAGCAAGTTGCTGCTCAAGAGAAGAAACCCAAATCTGGACCTAAGCCTGAAACTGAGTGCTTCTACTGCAAGCAGACTAGTCATTGGAAGCGGAACTGCCCCAAGTATTTGGCAGATAAGAAGGATGGCAAGGTGAACAAAGGTATATGCGATATACATGTTATTGATGTGTACCTTACTAATGCTCGCAGTAGCACCTGGGTATTTGATACTGGTTCTGTTGCTAACATTTGCAACTCGAAACAGGGACTACGGATTAAGCGAAGATTGGCTAAGGACGAGGTGACGATGCGCGTGGGAAATGGTTCCAAAGTCGATGTGATCGCGGTCGGCACGCTACTTCTACATCTACCTTCGGGATTAGTATTAGACCTAAATAATTGTTATTTGGTGCCAGCGTTGAGCATGAACATTATATCTAGATCTTGTTTGATGCAAAACGGTTATTCATTTAAATCAGATAATAATGGTTGTTCTATTTATATGGGTAAAATCTTTTATGGTCATGAACCCATGAAGAATGGTCTATTCTTATTAAATCTCGATAGTAGTGACACACATATTCATAATGTTGAAGCCAAAAGATACAGAGTTGATAATGATAGTGCAACTTATTTGTGGCACTGCCGTTTAGGTCATATCGGTATAAAGCGCATGAAGAAACTCCATACTGATGGACTTTTGGAACCACTTGATTATGAATCACTTGGTACTTGCGAACCGTGCCTTATGGGTAAGATGACAAAAACACCGTTCTCCGGTACTATGGAGAGAGCAACAGATTTGTTGGAAATCATACATACAGATGTATGTGGTCTGATGAATGTTGAGGCTCGTGGCGGATATCGTTATTTTCTCACCTTCACAGATGACTTAAGCAGATATGGGTATATCTACTTAGTGAAACATAAGTCTGAAACATTTGAAAAGTTCAAAGAATTTCAGAGTGAAGTTGAAAATCATCGTAACAAGAAAATAAAATTCCTACTATCTGATCATGGAGGAGAATATTTGAGTTACGAGTTTCGTGTACATTTGAAACAATGCGGAATAGTTTCGCAACTCACGCCACCCAGAACACCACAGCATAATGGTGTGTCCGAACGTCGTAATCCTACTTTACTAGATATGGTGCGATCTATGATGTCTCTTACAGATTTACCGCTATCGTTTTGGGGTTATGCTCTAGAGACGGCTGCATTCACGTTAAATAGGGCACCATCAAAATCCGTTGAGACGACGCCTTATGAACTATGGTTTGGCAAGAAACCAAAGTTGTCGTTTCTGAAAGTTTGGGGCTGCGATGCTTATGTGAAAAAACTTCAACCTGATAAGCTCGAACCCAAATCGGAGAAATGTGTCTTCATAGGATATCCAAAGGAAACTATTGGATACACCTTCTATCACAGATCCGAAGGCAAGACTTTTGCTGCTAAATTCGTAAACTTTCTAGAGAAGGAGTTTCTCTCGATAGAAGTGAGTGGGAGGAAAGTAGAACTTGATGAGGTAACTGTACCTGCTCCCTTATTAGAAAGTAGTACATCACAGAAATTGGTTTCTGTGACACCTACACCAATTAGTGAGGAAGCTAATGATAATGATCATGAAACTTCAGAACAAGATACTACTGAACCTCGTAGATCAACCAGAGTAAGATCCGCACCAGAGTGGTACGGTAATCCTGTTCTGGAAGTCATGCTACTAGATCATGATGAACCTACGAACTATGAAGAAGCGATGGTGAGCCCAGATTCCGCAAAATGGCTTGAAGCCATGAAATCTGAGATGGGATCCATGTATGAGAACAAAGTGTGGACTTTGGTTGACTTGCCCAAAGATCGGCAAGCAATTGAGATTAAATGGATCTTCAAGAAGAAGACTGACGCTGACGGTAATGTTACTATCTACAAAGCTCGACTTGTCGCAAAAGGTTTTCGACAAGTTCAAGGGATTGACTACGATGAGACCTTCTCACCCGTAGCGATGCTTAAGTTTGTCCGAATCATGTTAGCAATTGCCGCATTTTATGATTATGAAATTTGGCAGATGGATGTCAAAACTGCATTCCTGAATGGATTTCTGGAAGAAGAGTTGTATATGATGCAACCGGAAGGTTTTGTCGATCCAAAGGGAGCTAACAATCTGTGTAAGCTCCAGCGATCCATTTATGGACTGGTGCAAGCCTCTCGGAGTTGGAATAAACACTTTGATAGTGTGATCAAAGCATTTGGTTTTGTACAGACTTTTGGAGAAGCCTGTATTTACAAGAAAGTGAGTGGGAGCTCTGTAGCATTTCTGATATTATATGTAGATGACATATTACTAATCGGAAATGATATAGAATTTCTGGATAGCATAAAGGGATACTTGAATAAGAGTTTTTCAATGAAAGACCTCGGTGAAGCTGCTTACATATTGGGCATTAAGATCTATAGAGATAGATCAAGACGCTTAATTGGACTTTCACAAAGCACATACCTTGACAAAGTTTTGAAGAAATTCAAAATGGATCAAGCAAAGAAAGGATTCTTGCGTGTGTTACAAGGTGTGAAATTGAGTAAGACGCAATGCCCGACCAATGTAGAAGATAGAGAGAAAATTAAAGATGTTCCCTATGCTTCAGCCATAGGCTCTATCATGTATGCAATGCTGTGTACCAGACCTGATGTGTGTCTTGCTATAAGTCTAGCAGGGAGGTACCAAAGTAATCCATGAGTGGATCACTGGACAACGGTCAAGAATATCCTGAAATACCTGAAAAGGACTAAGGATATGTTTCTCATATATGGAGGTGACAAAGAGCTCATCGTAAATGGTTACGTTGATGCAAGCTTTGACATTGATCCGAACGATTCTAAATCGCAAACCGGATACGTGTTTACATTAAACGGTGGAGCTGTCAGTTGGTGCAGTTCTAAACAAAGCGTTGTGGCGGGATCTACATGTGAAGCGGAGTACATAGCTGCTTCGGAAGCAGCAAACGAAGGAGTCTGGATGAAGGAGTTCATATCCGATCTAGGTGTCATACCTAGTGCATCGGGTCCAATGAAAATCTTTTGTGACAATACTGGTGCAATTGCCTTGGCAAAGGAATCCAGATTTCACAAGAGAACCAAGCACATCAAGAGACGCTTCAATTCCATCCGGGATCTAGTCCAGGTGGGAGACATAGAGATTTGCAAGATACATACGAATCTGAATGTAGCAGACCCATTGACTAAGCCTCTTCCATGAGCAAAACATGATCAGCACCAAAGCTCCATGGGTGTTAGAATCATTACTATGTAATCTAGATTATTGACTCTAGTGCAAGTGGGAGACTGAAGGAAATATGCCCTAGAGGCAATAATAAAGTTATTATTTTATTTCCTTATATCATGATAAATGTTTATTATTCATGCTAGAATTGTATTATCCGGAAACATAATACTTGTGTGAATACATAAACAAACTAAACGTCACTAGTATGCCTCTACTTGACTAGCTCATTAATCAAAGATGGTTATGTTTCCTAACCATAGACATGTGTTGTCATTTGATTAACGGGATCACATTATTAGGAGAATGATGTGATTGACTTGACTCATTCCATTAGCTTAGCGCTCGATTGTTTAGTATGTTGCTATTGCTTTCTTCATGACTTATACATGTTCCTATGACTATGAGATTATGCAACTCCCGTTTACCGGAGGAACACTTTGTGTGCTACCAAACGTCACAACGTAACTGGGTGATTATAAAGGAGCTCTACAGGTGTCTCCAAAGGTACATGTTGGGTTGGCATATTTCGAGATTAGGATTTGTCACTCCGATTGTCGGAGAGGTATCTCTGGGCCCTCTCGGTAATGCACATCACATAAGCCTTGCAAGCATTGCAACTAATGAGTTAGTTGCGAGATGATGTATTATGGAACGAGTAAACAGACTTGCCGGTAACGAGATTGAACTAGGTATTAAGATACCGACGATCGAATCTCAGGCAAGTATCATACCGATGACAAAGGGAACAATGTATGTTGTTATGCGGTCTGACCGATAAAGATCTTCGTAGAATATGTAGGAGCCAATATGAGCATCCAGGTTCCGCTATTGGTTATTGACCAGAGACGTGTCTCGGTCATGTCTACATTGTTCTCAAACCCGTAGGGTCCGCACGTTTAAGGTTTCGATGACAGTTATATTATGAGTTTATGATTTTTGATGTACCGAAGGAGTTCGGAGTCCCGGATGAGATCGGGGACATGACGAGGAGTCTCGAAATGGTCGAGACGTAAATATCGATATATTGGACGACTATATTCAAACATCGGAAAGGTTCCGAGTGGTTCGGGTATTTTTTGGAGTACCGAGGAGTTACGGGAATACGGGGGAAGAAGTATATGGGCCTTATTGGGCTTTAGGGGAGAGGGAGAGGCAGGCCGCGCCCCCCCCCCCATTGACTAGTCCGAATTGGACTAGGGAGAGGGGCGACGCCCCCTCCTTCCTTCTCTTCCCTTTTCTCCTTCCTTGTCTCCTACTCCTACTACATGGAAGGACTCCTAGTTGGACTAGGAAAAGGGTAATCCTACTCCCGGTGGGAGTAGGACTCCCCTAGGGCACGCCATAGAGAGGACCGGCCCTCACCTCCTCCACTCCTTTATATACGGGGGCAGGGGGCACCCCATAGACACACAAGTTGATCCTCGTGATCGTTTTCTTAGCCGTGTGTGGTGCCCCCTTCCACCATACTCCTCGATAATATTATAGTGGTGATTAGGCGAAGCCCTGCGACAGTTGAACATCAAGATCATCACCACACCGTCGTGCTGACGGAACTCTTCCCCGACACTTTGCTGGATCGGAGTCCGGGGATCGTCATCGAGCTGAAAATGTGCTAGAACTCGGAGGTGCCGCAGTTTCGATGCTTGATCGATCGGGCCGTGAAGACGTACGACTACATCAACCGCGTTGTGCTAACGCTTCCGCTGTCGGTCTACAAGGGTACGTAGATCACACTCTCCCCTCTCGTTGCTATGCATCACCATGATCTTGCGTCTGCGTAGGAATTTTTTTGAAATTACTATGTTCCCCAACACTATTGCCATACTTCTCCCCTGTTGCTGTGAACATGGAGTTGAGTGGTTTTGTTCGTACCTCCACTCTTTCGGTTATATTTTTGCAGGATTGTAGGATTATATGACACCTTTATTTTTCAGTAAATGAATCTGGCAGGTTATTTGCAATGTGTTGCAAATCTTCTGAACGCATGGTTCAGATCTTTGAGTATGTGGACTTGAGGCAGAAATGTGTTTGAGCATTCCACTAATTTCCTGGCATTCTGTATGGTACTTGAAATCTCCCCCTAATGCCTGGAAATGTTCCTCATTGAATCAACATACTGACCTTGAATAACTACACATGTGAGGGGCTTGAGGTATTAACGGTTATACAGTTATTCCTCACATAGATCCCAAATATATGTTGAGGGGCCAATGATGTATGTCAGGGTGGTGATATCGGTATGCAACCGAATTACCGCAGATGGGAAATACTTGGTAGATTTTCACGTATCAAAGATAGAGGGGAATAACATTATGCAGTTTGGTCATGAGCGTGTAAAACTGCATGACTCCAACGTAAAGTTGGTAAGTTGCAATTATGAGGTTAAGATCATGGAATGAGCTTAATTCTTTGGATAAAGGATTCTACTAAACCAGTTGAGTCTAGACGTATAGGACAAAGTGCTAAACTTCAATCCTAGGGCCATAGTGAAGGCACACAAGGAGAATTCTACAAAGTTGTCCATTCAATTTTGGTTGTAATTGATGTTCAGGATAATGAGCCAATGGTTTCATGTGGATAAAGCACACTTGAGACCATCGTATAGATGTGTCCTTTAGAACCATGGAATACCTGAATAGTCCAGTCAATGGTTAGAAAGAGCCACTTACCTTGACTTGATGTGCTCAAGAAGTTTGAGTGGTTCACCGTAGACTTTAAGGTGCGCGAGCCTTAAAATTAGCTTCCCTACATCACATATAGTGCATATAAAATCCAAATATTGCTAGAATTTAGCATCATAATAGTCATAAAATAATGGAATTGCTGATGGTTTCTGTTTCAACCCAGTGTCCCGATGACCAAGGCGAGTATGCCAAGTTTGTCATGCAAAAGATATTCTGGAAAACTATCTTGTACGCAACATGTGCTACGGATTTTGTAGTATGTGTAGTGCAATTATGGTGATACATAGATAATGTCTTTGTCATATTCGTTGCACATCGTAAAGAGAATATATTCCTCTTTGTTGCCATCATAAGTTTCGATATGGAAACTATTTTGATAGATATATACATAGTTTAGTAGGATACGAGTTGACCCAGAGACGATAAAGCATCCCTGATTCTGCTCGATTACACATAAGGATAGTAAATATGATACACGTTGAGCCAATAATTACATTATCGCGCTTAGCAATTTTAAAATATCTCATTTTCTCTCGACGAGAATGGAAACATTTAACTTCTCTGAGTATAGAGTTTGTGGTGCATATGTCCACAAGGCACATATTATCTTTCATCAGATTGACTCCCATAGACATCTATATATAGACTTGAAGATTCTCAATATGAAAATCACTGTCAGATATATAGAATACATACAAATGTATTGTACCAAAGTGTTGATACAATATATTGTGATATACAATATATGATGACAAAAATACTTATGTTCTTATTACAACATCACAAGTGGACATATACAAATAGATCACTAAGGAGATTGAGAGACTAACCGAAGTCTTCAAGCATATCGATTTAGGTATACTCAACCAACATGTTCTCCATGTGAGCAAGGTCCTCTGGCTGATGGAAAGTCATGGTGTTGCTCGGTCCGAGTGGAACATCATGCGAACAACTAGTTCTATTTGCAATGTGTGGGTGAAGGTTGAAGTTGGATTCAAACCTTTTCCCTTGGGATCCTTGACATCTTGGGATTGCTCATGCTATCCCACGGGACAAGACGGATCTTGATGTCCATGACCCACATTGCGTAGTTGTGGCCATTAAGGGTGAGTGCATCAAATTCTTTAGCCACCGGTTACTTATATGGGTAAACCAGAAATAATTAATTTACGAATGATAAATTAAGGACCATCATGATTGATGTTGTAATGAACTTTGCAAAAATTAATGAAAATTTCAAGAAGTTGGCTTGAAATCATTAGTGTGAACTTCAAATTGTTAAGCATGACACTTTGTAGATAATAGGAGGGAGAAGATTAGTTTAGAAGGACAATCCGTGAAAGGCCCATAAACACACCGTGCGTCTAGGATTTTTGCACAGTAGCCATCGGAGGACGCCGCTGCCATGCACGCGAGCCGGCCGACGCGTTGTGGTTCATTGCCTGGCTACGGGGCATGCTCCGCCACGCCGCCTTTTGGGGGAGAGAGATCGCGGCCGGACGCCGACGCCGTTGTGCAGGATGGACCGCCACTCCAAGCTCCAATTGTTGTCCGTGTCCCTATCGGACTCGCGGTCTATGCGTACGGCCACGGGCCATCGGCATAGAGGCTGTGCCGTCGGCATAGACCCGTCGGCGTAGATATCGTCAGCGTAGTCTTGTCAGACCGTCGGCATAGTATAGCCGTCGGCATAGGGCCCTATGCCGACGGCCTGGCGTCAGCCGTCGGCATAGTTTAGCCGTCGGCAGTGTTTTCCGTCTGACCGCAACGGACGGTGCCGTCAAAAGCGCTGACGAATCGTGCAACGACACGTGGTAGAGGCAAAGCCGTCGGCATACCTTTGCCACGTGGCATCCCGTGGTGCTCCTGGTGGCAGGGCTATGCCGACGGCTTTGCCGTAGGCATAGCTCTGCCATGTGTCATTCCCTGGTTCCTCCTGGCGGTAGGGCTATGCCTACGGCAAAGCCATCGGCATAGATGTCCATCTATGCCTATGGCAAAGCCGTCGGCATAGATCTGCCACATGGCGAGCCCTAGTAACTCCTGGGCTTATATATGCCGACGGCTTTGCCATAGGCATAGTCTTTTTTCCCCTGTTTTCTCTTTTCCAATTCATTTGACAGCATTTCAAAGCAGAATAATATGGAATCATGCAGAAATATGACAGTTCATCATCTAAACATACTCAAGTTCATCTAAACATACTCAAGTTCATCATCATCATCTAAAGATCATCACCGGCGGAAGTTCATGAACATAAAAGTAGTGCAAGACATGGAACATCATAAAACTAGGAACATGAAAGGCATGGCACGACGGCCACATGCACGGAATCATCAAGCAAGACCACCTCCGCCAAAACCACCACCACCAAGACCACCTCCGCCAAAACCGCCACCGCGACCACCATCACTCTGCCAGATCAGAGTGACTGGGGTCGACGGAGCAGGAGTCGAGCCACCGGTCCCCTACATGTTTCAGAAAAGATTCTAACGGTAAATATGATATGATAGTGTTGAATGAACGAGAACTAGTTTGCCAGTAGTTAGGCAAATGTACTAACCGGACTATCACTACCTAGTGCCACCCATTCATCGAACGTGGGCACGTGTGGGGGTTCTCCCGCAGGTGGTGGTGGGGGTCCCATTTGTGGTGGATCCGTGCGGTTACTCCAAGACGCCAACATAGCCTGGATGTTAGTTAAACAAGCAAACTAGAAGGTCAGAAGGAATGAAAGTGCAAAAATTTAGCTTGGTTTTAAGAGGGCAAAACTAACCGTCATCATCTGACGGTTGTAATCATCATTTGCCTTCACTCGTTTCAAGTACTCCCGCACCTCGAGATTCCTATGCTCGACAAACTCCTTATATGCCTACATAATTTAGGTTGTTTCTATGTGAGCAATGCTGAAAATGAACTGAGAATGCTAGAGAGAAAAAGATAAAGAGGAAGTACTTACAGCATGCTGGCGGGCTAAGGGAGTCTGTGAACGCCCCGTACTCTCTAACTGGCTCGAGTTGGTAGCCCGAAGCCGTGTGTACGAGATCGAAGGAGTGATCAAGCCATTGAAACACGGATACCGACCATTCTTCTTCCCCTGGATGGCCACCACCGTCGTGTCGTCGATCTGAGACTGGGCGACCTCAGCAACAGGAACATCCGGATGCAACTTCTGAAAGTGATGAGTGTAAGACCCCAGGTGCTCCTCGGTCTTGCCGTAGTACTGGCTCTTGCCCTCCTTGGGATGACTCCACTCGCGGGCCAGCTTCCACGACTCCATGTCTGAGAGCGGCCTCTTCAACTTGTCCTCCTGCAACGTCAAACAGAAGTTAGCCATACATAAGAACATGACGGTAAAGAAGAACAAAAATGCATCATGCACATAGACATACCTTCATGGCCTTGAAGCCCAGTGGTTCCTGTTTCCTTGGTCGTTTGTCCCGTCGTTTCCACGGTTAGCCCGGGCCTTGATGCTCTTGGCAACAAACTCTGCATCGTCACCGAGCCACCTATCCACCAAACTCGCCATCCGCCATGCCTTCCATAGCACCAACGAGGAACAACCTATGCAAATTTTGGAAGCATGACATGTGAGCACGAAACATATAGTTTACTGCTTGAAACAATGAAAAGTTAGTAATAGTTACCATCATGAACTGCTCCTTGTTCAAGGTAAGTCGTTGCTTCTGTGCTTGAGTTTTGGTCATCTTTTGGTGCAGGTAGATGTGGTAGTACTGCGAGACGGCAACCCAGCGCACCTCGTACTGCAACTGACGAGCTTTCTTCTTCGCAGCTGCAAGCAAGACCACGTCGGCTCTGGCCTTGTGCTCGTCAAGAACTCTATAGAGTTGCTGCAATCATGCATAAACCAGAAGCAAACAAGGCATGAGTTGAGTGATTCAATGATAAACCATGAACGAAACTGAAGACAAGTGATTCAGAAGAGAACTTACCCAAAATTTGGTGATCACGGCCTTAGCGGCCGTCCCATACTCTGCGTTGCTGCAAGCCTCGTAGTGGGCCCAGCTCATGGCCAAAACCCACAGCTGTGGGTCCCTGTCTGGCCGTGGGCAGAATAGGCCAGGCCAAAACTGCTTCAACAGGACAGTGATAAGGCCATTCGGTTTACGGCCCTTTCCGCGAAGGATCCAGTTTCTGCAAAAGAATCAAAGGATCGCCATGTGTACAATAAGAAAATGTTGTCATGTGTTGAAAATATGATTGAGAGGCACTTACTCTGTCCCCGCAGGTTCAATGAGCCACTTGTGCTCCTTGATAGAAGGTGGTGTAGGTAGTCCGGCATTACCACGCAGCCACCCCTGCGAAGCACCCGGTGGCAAGTCACCCCACAACTCGGGATCAACCTCCCCTCCACCACTCTCCTCGCCCTCCTCCTCACCCTCCTCCTCCTCGCCCTCCTCCTCCTCGCCCTCCTCCTCCTCACCCTCCTCCTCCTCGCCATCAGGAACATACTCCTCCTCCTCAGACTCAGAAGGTGCCTCTGTATAGGAGGGCATCAAAGAAGACCCTCCTATTTTGGACATGGCCCGGAGTTTTTTGCCCCTTCTGCCTCTCCCCCCACCTCGTCCTCCTCTAGGGGCTCTCCCCCCACCGCCTCCTCCTCTAGGGTCTCCTCCCCCGACCCCTCCACCTCCCTGTGAGGTGTCATCCTCGCGTAGTCGGGAGGGAACCTTGTGGGCTCATCCACTCCGAGTAAGTCCTTTGAATTTACTGAGGAAACTGGCACCGATGGACTTGCCCATGATTAGCAAACCTGCATTGAGAAGAGAATAAACAATTAGTAAGGATGTCAATTAAATAAGCATACAGGAAAAACATTAATAGCAGAAGAGCACATTAAGCATACTATTGTAATGATCATTAAAAGAACTTACATTTTCTAGAACCCATATGAATCATCACTATTGTAATCTATTTGTGGACCGGTCTCATCATCACTATCACGCATATCTTCTTCGTTGTCTGACGGAGGTGGAGGCTCTTCCTCATCGCCAGGGTCTTCATTTAACTTTTCAAGCATAATTATGTCTCTTTGATTCACAACTGCCTCACCATCAATCCATGCGTCACCATCGTTTGGGTCCAGGTCAACATAACCCAAGTCATCATCCTCGTTGTTTTGGACCACGTCATCATGTTCCTCTTGATAGAACACTCCCTTGTATGTCATGGGGTTTATGTTGTAGTAATCATCATCGTTCGGGTCCGGTAGCTTACCATGTGGCGACACCTTGAACACAACTTCCCAACCCTTTAGGTACTCTTTCTGGCATGGGTAAGGCAGATAATATACTTGTGTGGCCTGGGTAGCGGCGATAAAGAGATCAGCTCCGGCATAGACGGTTGATGGTTTAACTTCAACTAAACCAACAGAGGGCGTATGTCTCAGACCCTTTTTGGGGTCGAACCATCGGCATTTGAACACAGTGAGACTTAGGTGTTCGCGGCCACGTTTGAATGTAAGCTCGTATATTTTTCCTACCCTTCCGTAGTAATCTACTTTATTATCTCCTTCGGTGAAGACTCCGGTATTTATGGTTTTGGGATCAGGTCGACTATTCTGGTGCTCCTCTGTATGGAAGCGATACCCATTCACATCATACTTTTGGCATGTCATGACGGCACGGTCAAAACCCATCTCAATTCTTCATCCATTGATTCGATCGGATCATTTCCCTACAAGTTTAATTGAAATTATAGGGTGCATGAGTTTAATTGAAATTATAAGGTGCATGAGTTTAATTGAAATAGGTAATAGGGAAGTGTGAAAATTACTTTCTCCATGAACCACGCAACAAAATTTTTCCTTCCATCAGCACCCTTTCGGAGAAGAGCAAGTGCCTCCGCTTCAGTAGGAGGTAGCATTCCCGTCCATTCTTCTTCAACGAATCGACTACAATAAGAAAAGCGGTATA
The DNA here is from genome assembly GCF_018294505.1 of Triticum aestivum. Taxonomy (NCBI): domain Eukaryota; kingdom Viridiplantae; phylum Streptophyta; class Magnoliopsida; order Poales; family Poaceae; genus Triticum; species Triticum aestivum. The sequence continues at coordinate 594,119,367 of NC_057809.1, forward strand.
AGAACTAGGCAAAGTGAACATAACGAATTGACTAAAAGAATGGTGCAAAGGTATTACCTCATCCACTCATCCTCAACTTCCTTGATGTTGTGCAAGATATAGAACATGACATCCTCCCACTCATCTCGTGGCATGAGATAAGGTGTCGAGCATCCAGCCCTGCCACCTTGCCCGATGAATAGAGGAAACTTGGGTTTGTACTTGGGTTCTTCTGTATTGTATCGAGACACCTTATTGTGCAACGTGGGAACATGGTCCGGATAGTAGGATGTCCTGAGGTCTGCCACCTCCTCTAGGATAACTGCCTCAGCTATGGAAGCTTCAATCTTAGCTTTGTTTCCACATTTCTGTCTCAGATGCTTGTTCTGTCTCTCAGGGCCGTACTGCCAACGATTCTGCACAGGGCCCCCCAACAATACCTCGTTCGCGAGGTGCAAAATGAGATGTGTCATCGGAGTAAGGAAGCCTGGCGGGAAGATCTTCTCTAGTTTGCATATCAACTCCGGCGCCTTCTTATGCATTTCTTTTATCTTCTCAGTACATACTTCTTTAGCACAAAGCGTGCGGAAGAAATGGCTTAACTCCGCAAGCACACGCCAGACACGCTCGGGAACATAGCCCCGAACCATCACCGGCATAATCCGCTCAATCCATACATGATAGTCATGACTCTTGAGCCCGGTCACTCTGCTTGTTGAAAGATTGACCCCCCTTACTTATATTCGACGCATAACCATCAGTGAACTTCACGACGTGTTTCATCCACTTGAATGCCTCCATCTTATGATCCTTTTTAAGTACGAAGTCAGCATCTGGCTTGAACCAAGATTTTCGACTGCCTATGGGAGGCTGCATGTGTAGACGTGGTCTATCACAAATATTCTGTTGATCGACTCTAGCATTAACATTATCCTTTGTCTTATCAGGAATGTTGAGGATCGTGCGAAAAAGGGACTCTGCGACATTCTTTTCGGTGTGCATCACGTCTATGTTGTATGGAAGTTTGAGGTCCTTAAAATAGGGAAGTTGCGTGAAGGGGGTAATGTGAGTCCAGTTGTGCGTCTCACCATATCCTTCAAAACATTTTTCCCTTTACCTTTTCCTTTGCCCTCGCCCTCGTCTTCGCCTGTGGCTTTGCCTTTGCCTTTCCCTTCACCGGAAGGCTTAAGAGCTTTCAGTTGAGCAAGCACATCCGCACCAGAAAACATTGGAATCTCGTTTACTTCATGGACAACTTTGCCTTTTGTGAAGTTCTTCTTGTCTTCCCTATCAGGATGGTCTGGAGGGAGGAACTGTCGATGCAGGTCAAATGCAACATACTTGCCACCCTTCTTCAGCCAAATGAAAATCAAGGCCTGCATGCACACTGGGCAAGGCATCTTTCCACTTGTACACCATCCACAGAACAGGGCATAACCGGGAAAGTCATGCATGCAATATTGTAGCCAAACTTTCATCAAGAAATTTTTCTGCAGATGTCGGTCGTATGTCAACCTCGGGAAGTACCAAGAATGGTGCAAATCATCCACCAACGGCTGCATAAACACACTCAAATTCTTCCTCGGATATTCAGGCCCCGGAATTATAAGCGACAGGAACATGGTCTTGCGTTGCATTATGGCGTCGGGAGGAGATTGAGCAGAATAACAAATACGGGCCAACAGATGTATGGATTAGAAGACATACCATATGGATTGAACCCATCACCTGTTATAGCAATTCTGACATTCCCAGCCTCGGCTACTTCCTCCTGGTACTCTATATCGAATGACTTCCATGCTTCACCTCCTGATGGATGTACAATTTTTTTTGGATTGTACCTTTTCCCTTCCTTGTGCCACTTCATCATTTTGGCAGACTCCTCGGTGATGAAAAGGCATTGCAGTCTTTTTATAAAATCAAGATACCGAAGAACCTTCACAGGGATTTTTAGCTGCTGCTTCTGACCATGCTTATCGATCACCTCAATATACCGAGAGGAACCGCACTTCCTACAGTACTTTTCATCCGCATACTCATGCCTAAACAAAAGGCAATTCTTTGGACAAACATGTATTTTCTCATAGTCCATGGAGAGCGCCTTCATGATTTTCTTCGTAGCGTACATGGTTTTCGGCAGTTCATGGCCCTCAGGTAGGCTGTTAGCCCATACTCCCAGAAATGCTTCGAAGCAACCTCGGCTACAGCCATACTCAGCCTTGACTGCCATCAGTTGCAAGATGGCATCCAGCACAGACAGCTTGGCACCCTCATAGAGAGGTTTCTTTGACGAGGCCAAGATTTCCAGGAAGGCCTTTGCGATTTCCTCCGGTTCCTCCGGTTCATTCACTGAATGTGACGGAGGTGTTGGCTGTGCAGCAAATACATCATCTAGCATGTCTCTAACCCCATCGTCCTCATAACCAGCAACGCGTTGTCGTATCACATCCTCTCTACCACGGTCCCGCTGGGCAAAGTTTATCGACATATTAAAGTTGGGCATAAATCCATGCGAGCGAAGGTGCTTAGTCATCTCACTCTTATCTCTGCGGATACGTGTCTTACATCTGGCACACGGGCATTCTGGCACCATCCTCATTGGACTACGGAATATCTCTTTCAAAAACACATCAGTTTTCTCGACCCACTCTGTTGTTACTTGATTCTGACGGAAAAACCCACTATACATCCACTGATTATCTGCCATCTCTGCTTTATTGGAAGCCACACAACAAAATTAAGGATTCGTTTAAATTACTCACATCAATATTTTATTTTTTACAAGGTTGACGAGAAACGACATTTACTCCACCTACATCTCTAATAGGTAAAGATGGGTCCTAATCCCACCCGAGAATGTGTAGATTGAGTACGTTGTCCATGCTCTACCCCATTCCGAGACAAAATTTTGGCAGCACCTCCCCGCTGTTCTCCAAATACACGTATCGGCAAAATGTTGAGAGAATGTGCATCTGGAGAACATCAGGGAGGCGCCACCGAAATCCTGTCTCGGAACAGGGTAGAGCATGAACAATGTACCCAATCTACACATCCTCGGGGTGTCCGTGGAAAGCGTTGGACAATCCGAAAGAGCTGCGGTGATAAATATGCAATTGAATGCATATTTATCGATGCAACCTTTCGGACGGGAGACCTAGGTTACGCGACTTGATGTGAAAATTTAATCTAGTGACATGGAAAAAAAGTGGACGAGGTCATGGAATTGTTGCTCACCCTCCGATGTAGAGGATGTAGTCGATCAAAGGAGGGACGATCGTGGACCAACACCTCCAACGTCGACGGTCACTCCACGAAGATGGGAACACCACAAATCCTGTTAATTCCATCAAGTGAAAAAAATTAGGTCTTCACCTCACATTAACCATTTGGCACAACATTATGAATCGACATGAAACAACATGTCAAATTGTAAAAAAAACTTTATTAAGTATTTTATAAACCAAGTGCCTCGATTTGCTTCTTATATATGAATCAACATGACCATAACACTAACTTGACCAAATACTAACTTGACCAATATCCATCCATCTATCACAAACTTAACCAAAATCTATTCATCTATATTTAACAAACTAAGTGTGTAAAAACATTTGTTAACTTGACTAACATCCATTCACAAACTTAATAAAAATTATCTACTATGTATCTAAAAACCTAATAAAACTAAACAAAACAAAAAAACTACATTTTATTCATATATCTAGCATACACATCTAATATCCATTCATCCATGCATCTAATATCCATTCATGCATCTAACAGTGGCATTCATATAACAAATGAAATAAAGTGAAAAAAAAGAAGGCTAGCTCACCTCACCGGAGGAGCAGGCAGGGAGTCAGGGGCGGGGCAGGGCGTCCGGGGCCGAGGCAGGGCGGCGGCGGCGGCAGAGGAGGAGGTGGAGTAGGCGGCGGCGGCGCGCTGTGGGGGCGAGTGGGGCGGCGGCGACGCAGGGGCAGGGGCGAGTGGGGCGGCGGCGACGCAGGGGCAGGGGCGAGTGGGGCGGCGGTGGCGAGGGGGCAGGGTGGAGTGGGCAGCTACAGGGGGCGGGGCGAGCGTGGCGGCAGCAGCAAGGGGTGGGGAGTCGGGGGGTGAGGCGGCGGCGGCAGGGGACGAGGTGGAGTGGGATGGGGCGGCGGCGATGTGGGTGGGGGCGGCAGGGGGCGCGGGCGAGGCGATTGGGCGGCGGCAGGGGGCGTGGGCGAGTGCGGCGGCGGCGACAAGGGGCCGGGAGTCGGCGGCGGCGAGCAGTTCGGGTGTGGTCGGGGTCGGGGGCAGCAAGCTAGGGGAGAACGAGTGGCCAGGGCGGTGAGCGAGGGGATAAGGCATTCTATGCCGACGGCTGCCGTCGGCATAGATGCCACGTCAGCGATCCGCGTGAAACACCCCCAATGGCCGCAGCTATGCCGACGGCTTAGCCGTAGGCATAGTTATATTTTTAATTTGTTTTAATGTTTTTAATAGTTTATATTTTTTTCTTCTTTATGTTTTTTTATTTCATATAAATTTTTTGATGTTTTTTATAGTTATATTTTTCCTTTTTCATGTTTTTATGTATTATTATTTCATATGGATTTTTAATGTTTTTTAACGCCGCTCGGCCCTCTCCTCTCCCGGAACCACATAGAGGGGAGGGGAGGGGAGGCGCCGAACTCGAGCAGCTTCGTCCGCCGAGGCCGTGGCCTGGTCGCGGGTCTGGGAGCGCATGGTCGCCGCCTCGCGTGCTCGATCTGGAGCTTACTAGGTCAGGTGACTGAAGGGGGATGGGGTCGTCGATGGGGGTGGGGTGGGGGCGGCGGCGGATCCAAGTCCGTCGGAGAAAGATGCTTCACGCGGGGACTCCTGGGAGCAACATTCGGGCCAAACCAAAGCTACATCCCCTCCGTGTAGACCCGACGCGTCCGTTCCCCCCTTCAAGGGCAATCCAAGTATTTAATAATATTCACACTGCATCGTTACCGCAGAACGTCTACTACCGTGTCATCGCCGTCCGTGAGGGGGCGCCACGCCCCAGAGACGCGTGCCGCCTCTTCGGACATGCCATCACACCACCCCGCATGTATGAGGGTCCGGTGCGATGCTCCGGTGGCATTGCTACCCCCCCCCCCCAGGGCCCCCGTCCCGCCTAACCCTGTAGTGTTTGACCACGGGATCTAGCCCTTTGACTTTGCACGGACGGGCTTTGACCAGCGGACCTCCCCACCCGATTGTGTTAGGTCAGCCCATAGGAACACTTTGGAGCAACAACCGGGCTAGACCCACAGCAAGATCCCCTCCGTGTAGACCCGACGCGTCCGTTTCTCCCCTCCAGGTGCCGGCGGCGGCGCCGTCCGTGAGGGGGGGCACACCCCGGACACGCGTGTCGGGCGTTTGCAACCGCCACAACACTTCCAAACTTGTGAGAGGCCGCCTACGCAAGATTTGACGGCATGCTAGCCCCCGGAGGCCGCCGGCCACAGCTGTAGACGCGGGAAGGGCAATCCGCGTTGAGGGAATTGTTCGGATACTTCTCCATCACCAAAAATTATGAAAAAAATACCATCGTTCCTATAGCACATGTGCCCATGTCGTGCAAAAAAACTCATGATTTTATCGCGCTTCGAGTATTTAATAATATTCACGCCGCATCGTTACCGCAGAACGTCTACTACCGTGTCATCGCCGTCCGTGAGGGGGGGCCACGCCTCGGAGACGCGTGCCGCCTCTTCGGACATGCCACCACACCACCCCACATGTATGAGGGCCCGGTGTGACGCTCCGGTGGCATTGCTACCCCTCTCCCCTCAGGGCCCCCGTCCCGCCTAACCCTGTAGCGTTTGACCACAGGATCTAGCCCTTTGACTTTGCACGGACGGGTTTTGACCAGCGGACCTTCCCACCCGATTGTGTTAGTTCAGCCCATAGGAACACTTTGAAGCAACAACCGGGCCAGACCCACAGCAAGATCCCCTCCGTGTAGACCCGACGCGTCCGTTTCCCCCCTCCAGGTGCCGGTGGCGGCGCCGTCCGTGAGGGGGGGCACACCCCGGACACGCGTGCCGGGCATTTGCAACCGCCACAACACTTCCAAACTTGTGAGAGGCCGCCTGCGCAAGATTTGGCGGCATGCTAGCCCCCGGAGGCCGCCGGCCACAGCCGTAGACGCGCGAAGGGCAATCCGCGTAGAGGGAATTTTTCGGATACTTCTCCATCACCAAAAATTATGAAAAAATACCATTGTTCCTATAGCACATGTGCCCATGTCATGCAAAAAAACTCATGATTTTATCGCGCTCCGAGTATTTAATAATATTCACGCCGCATCGTTACCGCAGAACGTCTACTACCGTGTCATCGCCGTCCGTGAGGGGGGGCACGCCCCGGAGACGTGTGCCGCCTCTTCGGACATGCCACCACACCACGCCGCATGTATGAGGGCCCGGTGCGACGCTCCGGTGGCATTGCTACCCCCCCTCCCCCTAGGGCCCCGTCCCGTCTAACCCTGTAGTGTTTGACCACAGGATCTAGCCCTTTGACTTTGCACGGACGACCTTTAACCAGCGGACCTCCGCACCTGGTTGTGTTAGGTCAGCCCATAGGAAGACTTTGGAGCAACAACCGGGCCAGACCCACAACAAGATCCCCTCCGTGTAGACCCGACGCATCCGTTTCCCCCCTCCAAGTGCCGGCGACGGCGCCGTCCGTGAGGGGGCACACCCCGGACACGCGTGCCGGGCGTTTGCAACCGCCACAACACTTCCAAACTTGTTAGAGGCCGCCTATGCAAGATTTTGCGGCATGCTAGCCCCCGAAGGCCGCCGGCCACAGCCGTAGATGCGCGAAGGGCAATCCGCGTAGAGGGAATTTTTCGGATACTTCTCGATCACCAAAAATTATAAAAAATACCATCGTTCCTATAGCACATGTGCCCACGTCGTGCAAAAAACTCATGATTTTATCACGCTCCGAGTATTTAATAATATTCACGCCGCATCGTTACCGCAGAACGTCAACTACCGTGTCATCGCCGTCCGTGAGGGGAGGCACGCCCCGGAGACGCGTGCCGCCTCTTCGGACATGCCACCACACCACCCCGCATGTATGAGGGCCCGGTGCGACGCTCCGGTGGCATTGCTACCCCCCCCCCCAGGGCCCCCGTCCCGCCTAACCCTGTAGCGTTTGACCACGGGATCTAGCCCTTTGACTTTGCACGAACGGGCTTTAACCAGCGGACCTCCCCACCTGGTTGTGTTAGGTCAGCCCATAGGAACACTTTGGAGCAACAACCGGGCCACACCCATAGCAAGATCCCCTCCGTGTAGACCCGACGCGTTCGTTTCCCCCCTCCAGGTGCCGGCGGCGGCGTCGTCCGTGAGGGGGCATACCCCGGACACGTGTGTCGTGCGTTTGCAACCGCCACAACACTTCCAAACTTGTTAGAGGCCGCCTATGCAAGATTTGGCGGCATGCTAGCCCCCGAAGGCTGCCGGCCACAGCCGTAGATGCGCGAAGGGCAATCCACGTAGAGGGAATTTTTCGGATACTTCTCCATCACCAAAAATTATGAAAAAAATACCATCATTCCTATAGCACATGTGCCCACGTCGTGCAAAAAGCTCATGATTTTATCGCGCTCTGAGTATTTAATAATATTCACGCCGCATCGTTACCGCAAAACGTCTACTACTGTGTCATCGCCGTTCGTGGGGGGGGGGCACGCCCCGGAGACGCGTGCCGCCTCTTCGAACATGCCACCACACCACCCCGCATGTATGAGGGCCCGGTGCGACGCTCCGGTGGCATTGCTACCCCCCAGGCCCCCGTCCCACCTAACCCTGTAGCGTTTGACCACGGGATCTAGCCCTTTGACTTTGCACGGACGGGCTTTGACCAGCAGACCTCCCCACCCGGTTGTGTTAGGTCAGCCCATAGGAACACTTTGGAGCAACAACCGGGCCAGATCCACAACAAGATCCCCTCTGTGTAGACCCGACACGTCCGTTTCCCTCCTCCAGGTGCCGGCGGCGGCGCCGTCCGTGAGGGGGGCACACCCCGGACACGCGTGCCGCCTCTTCAAACATGCCACAACACCACCCCGCATGTATGAGGGGCCGGTGCGACGCCCCGGTGGCATTGCTACCCCCAGGGCCTCCGTCCCGCCTAACCCTGGAGCGGTTGACCACGAGATCTAGCCCTTTAACTTTCCACGGACCGGCTTTAAACAGTGGACCTCTCCACCCGGCTGTGTCAGGTCAGCCCAGAGGGACACCTGGGAGCAACATCCGGGGCCAAACCGACAACTACATCCCCTCCGTGTAGACCCTATGCGTCCGTTTCCCCCCTTCAGGTGCCGTCCGTTAGGGGGACCACGCCCCGGAGATGCGTGCCGCCTCTTTGGACATGCCACAACACCACCCGGTTGTGGTAGGTCATCCCATAGAAACACTTCGGAGATGCGTCCCCTCCGTATAGACCCGATGCGGCTGTTTCCGCCCTCCAGATGCTGCCTTGTGACCATGAGGTCATGGGTTCAAGTCCTGGAAACAGCCTCTTACAGAAATGTAGGGAAAGGCTGCGTACTATAGACCCAAAGTGGTCGGACCCTTCCCTGGACCCTGCGCAAGCGGGAGCTACATGCACCAGGATGCCCTTTATAATCTATGAAAAAATTACAAACTACACATATATTCATATAATACATAGAAAAGCATAAAAACATATGTAAAAAAGCATAAAAACATATGTAAAAAAACCATGAAAACATATGTAAAAAAAAGCATAAAAACATATGTAAAAAAACACATGTAAAAAAATAACTATGCCGACGGCATACATACGACAGGGTTTAGGCGGGCGACGTGGCGCGGATCGATGACGTGGCGCCTATGCCGACGGCTGCCGTCGGCATATCTGCGCCGCGGATCAGTGACGTGGCGTGCTGAGGTATGCTGACGGCCGCCCGTCCCGACCGTCGGCATAGCTTTGACGCCGTTAGCCGCTGGTCACGGGCGGGGTCGCCGGGCCCACATGTATGCCTACGACTGACTTATGCCGATGGCAGCTGTCGGCGTTTGTTAAACTATATCGACGGCTGATGTGTGCCAACGGTTGCCGTCGGTGTAGGTAGGGGTAGCCCGACGGCAAGGGTAAGCCGACGGCCAGGAGTAGACTGTCGGCATAGATCCAAGTAGGCCGACGGCTGCCATCGGCATAGTTTTGGCCGTCGGCGTAGAGCCGTTTTCCGGTAGTGGTGCCTGAGAACGCGCCGTCGGGAGTCGCAGCGGGTCTCACTGGCCGTCTCTCGCTGGTGTGGCGTCTGAGGATGCCACTGTGTTTTACGGTACACACCAGAGTGCCACTCTGGACGAACGGTGTCGTGTGTCGTGTTGGAAGAACTACGTCGTGGCTGTTGATGCGTGCTCAACGAGGTCACCGCCGGGTTGATGTTGCGGTGCGCCGGAGCGACGTAGTGGCCGTGGTTGTTGCCTTCGGTCCGTGGGTTGGTCTTGTTCCCAATATATGCATGCGGAAAACATCACATAGTAATTGATTAGCATATTTGTTTAATCAAAACGAGAGCAAACGAACGAGACATGCATTCGAGGATGGTCAGTCGTTGCTTCCTCACAGAACGAATAAAACTACGGCAATTAGTAATCCCTGGTTGCATGCATGCCCGACGTTCTGTCGCAGCCAGCCTTGCAGCCGTCCGCAGCCTGCCGTCGCGCCGTGCACTACGCCCAGTCGTCTCCGCCGCCAGCACGCGGAAAGGCCGGCCGGGGTGCCGCTGTGGTGGAGTTCCCGTCGTTGCATGTTCCTTCGATTTTGCAACGCATCCAGACGGAGCTCCCATGTAAGCATTGGGGTCAATTGACCCTAAAGAAATTAGGTAATCCTTCATTAGTCCTTCAGTAGTTTAGTACTAATTACTGTTCATTTAGACAAGATGACCCCGCTGTCATGGACATGACCCCATCAAACATTTTTTCTAGCTTCGTCCACGATCTCCACCATACAAAGCCTCCGCCACGAGCGCTAGATGGAACCGCCGCATCCAGTGGCGCCACCAACGCATCCGTGGAGGCCCCTGTCTTTCCTTCTCTTGATGCGAGTTGCTCTCACGGTAGAGTCCAACTGCTGATGACGTGTTAGAGTAAAACGAGATTGAAAGCGAAAGGACAATCAGTCCTGGTTTCCATTGACTCTCAAGTATATATACATTTAGAAGAGGTGGAAAGAAGAGGTTTCTATAGAAAGAGAGAAGGGACATGACTATTCAAGGTTGGGCACACCCCTTTACTAATGATTATTAATTAATTAGCATGTGCTAATTAATCTACTAATTAATTCCTAACAATTTACAAAAAGATTACGCTAGACATGGTGGTTTCTATCAAAAAAGTGTAAAGTCACGTTTTCTGATAACCTAGCTCTTAGGAGGTGTTTGTTTTCAGGGACTTTTTTATGTAGGGACTAAAAAAAGTCCCTCTTAGAGACTTTTTTTATCAAACGGGAAGGACTTTTTAGGGACTAAACTAGGCATTTTGGACTAAATGAACAAGACTCTCAAGGAGAGTCTTTTTTGGGACTTTTTCAACAATGCCCCTCCATGCATTTAATGGCCCGCCACCTCATGGTGTTGTTTGATTGTTATTTTTCTATATACTAGGGGCAACATGGTCATTTAATAACCTCTAGAAAGGGACTAGGGACTTTTTAGGTGGTGTTTGGTTCTCTAGTCCTAGGACTTTTTCTAGTCCCAACTAAAAAGTCCCTCCCTGTTTGTTTCCATAGACTAAAAAGTCCCTAGTCCTTTCCTAGAGGTTATTAAATGACCATGTTGCCCCTAGTATATAGAAAAATAACAATCAAACAACACTATGGGATGGCAGGCCAATAGGTGCATGAAAGGGCATTGTTGGAAAAGTCCCAAGAAAACCCTAGTTTGGTCCCTAAAAAGTCCCTCCCGTTTGGTAAAAAAGTCTCTAAGAGGGACTTTTTCTAGTCCCTACACAAAAAAGTCCCTGGAAACAAACACCCCCTTAGTCTCTGAAAACAAATAGGGAGAGACTTTTTAGGAACTAGAGACTTTTTAGTTGGGACTAAAAAAAATCCTAGGACTTATGAACCAAATAGGGCCTTAATGTGATGGTTTCTTGCAATTTACTCCAGAATAACCCGTTCTTTTTCGATGGATTATATATTTACAATACTAAAGCCTGTTGTGCAGGATCTATTTTCTCAATGATGGTTTCCGTGTTAAAAAGGGGGAGTACCTTAGAACTCATCTAGATAAGACGTAATTTGATCTCAATCACCTGAAAAACAAAAATGGATACAACCCACGTCAGCACACACGCATCTTATAGTATCACATCCAATGACTATAAAAGATGAATGAGATCAAATTAAATCTCATCTAGATGAGTTCTAGCAAAACTGTTGAAAAAAAGGGAGAAATGCAGCCGAAGAGAAGCCTGTTTTCCACTCACGAAACCAGAAAACAGCAGCCATCACATCACAATCACTTGCGTGCAAATGCCACCAAACCAAACTTGGGAGCCCATGCAAGGAAGGCACAAGGAAGCTTAGGAGCCCATGCCACCCAAGCCGGCACGGCGGCGGGTGAGTCGATCGGCGGCCGTGAGTGGAACACACCGGCCGACTACGCTACACCCTACACGCATAGGGCCTCGCTCGCAAGTCACTTGTCCGAACCAGCCACAAGCAATGCCTGTCTTACTCCGATCACGAAGCAACTCCGCCATAGTAGACTAGCAGTAGCACTCTACCGGCCCGGAAAGAAAGAAGAGGATTACCGGCGAAATCTTCCTTCCTTTCTCTTACTTCCCGGCCTGGCTCACTCCACCCGCTGCCACCTTAAAGAAACCAACCGATGCAGATTATCCATCCAGCAAGCACCGATCCGTCCGTCTAAAACCCCTGATCCAAAGACAAAAAAGATACTATCGGAGTAACCATGGGGCTGTGCGCGTCGATGCTGCGACGGAGGGCCAAGCAGCGGCACCCGGAGCCGAGGCGCGGCACGCCGACGGCGCTGTTCGTCGTCAGGGGCGAGGGCGACCGCCGGCCGGAGGCGCTCGTGCTCCGGGTGCAGGACTCCGGCCGACCGCAGCTCCAGAAACCACCTGCTAATGTGGCACCCAGAAGGCAGGAGAGATGCAGCCGGCAGCAAGCCGCGGACGCGCCGGACAGGACGGTCCGTGCTCAGGCTCAGCCTCCTCGGTTGGTTAGTGCCAGTACCAGAAGCACCGCCGGGATCGAGCCGGGTGCGCCGCTGTCCACGCGCAAGACGGCGACGGCCGGCCGAGGGGACCCGGTGATGCAGGGGCGGTACGGGACGCCGTCGATGGCACCACCGACGACAACGGCCTCGCCGCTGATAGTGCCCGGGACGCCGGCGTCGGCGGCGATGACGCCGGGGCGGCCGGTGTGGCAGAGGAGGATACTGATGGGGATGCGGTGCGAGCTGCCGCGGTTCAGCGGCCTCCTGCTCTACGACGAGCACGGCCGGCCGATGCACATCGCCACCGCGGGCCGAAGGAACCACCGCCAGGTATGCAGGTATGCAGAGTACTCCCTCCGTCCGCAAATAAATATACTTCTAGCTTTTGTCTTAAGTCAAAATTTTAAAACTTTGACCAACTTCATAAAAAAAAGTAGCAACATTTATGGTCTTAAATTAGCATCCCTAGATCCGTTTTGAATTATACTTTCATAATATATAAATTTGATGTCATATATATTACTACTTTTTTGTATATAGTTGGTCAAAATTTTAAAACTTTGACTTAGAATAGAAGTTAGAAGTACACTTATTTGCGGACGGAGGGAGTAGGCTTACAATATATGGTTGCTTCTGAACAATACAGAGTTCAGATTGATGTGCTCCGTTTTGACCTGTTTTTCTCCAGGGGAAGAAGAAGACTGCCACTGCCAGGACACCTTCCACGACAACTCTCAGGGACCTCCTATAGTTAGTTTGTTTGTTGCGACCAGTTGACAGAGGCTGAAGGAATACTCTGCTGTAAAACAGCAAACACAAGTCATGTGAATATGTGATACTTATATGAAATGGATTCGCTGTTCATAGAAGACATTTGTTTTACTGACCAAGCTTCTCATGTGACATGGTTAATTATGCCATGTCACATTGTCCTAGACCAAGAATTGGTCGTGCTGTTATTCTAGAAAAAAATAAAGAATTGGTCGTGAAGGCAGGTTAAGGTTAAGTTTAAGCCCCTGCCTCCTCCTGTTTGGCTCTGCTATGAACTGAGCACAGCAACCCAGACAAGAAGCAGAATGAAACTGAAACTATGAAGCAGACACCTAAATGCCACTGCCTGACAGCACACAATGCACTTGCAATCAATTAGGAGTGATGGACACTTCTTTGCACATCAACTAATACACAGGCTGAATAAAAAAAGAAAAAGGAGAGAGCCCCAACTGAACACTACCCAACAACAACAGGCTATATATGATTTCCCGCATGCTTCCTCCACTAGGCTTCTGTTTCTCTTCAGTCATCTCCAGCACATTCCAGCCATGGAGCCTGTCTAATCCCGAACCCCGACCGGACCGGCGATAAGCGACGACGCCGTTGCACTTCCCCCCACCCCCACGGTGTCATGTCATCGGAGCCCGACGGGGAGACCACCGCCGCGACTGGCTTCTTCCGTTCCTCCATCAGATCATCAGTGTCTATACGCGAGCAACGACACAGTTAGCGAGAGATGACATGGTCAAGGATCATCGATCACTTCCCAAATCTCAAGCACTTGTTGTGTTTCACTTCGCCCATGCTCGACGGCGGTACCTGCGGCGCCTTTGTCGCTCGCTCCTTCGCCAGCTTCTCCATCGCGTTCACGAACTTCCGCAGGTGCCGGATGTACTCGGGGTACGTCTCCAGGTTGCAGTGGCCACCACCTTTGACCCACAGCGGCTCGTACTTCTCCTTCGCTAGCTCCCATAGGCGCTTGCCGTGCGAGAAGTCAACGATGTCGTCCGCCGTGCCCTGAAATGTGATTCAGCAAAGTCCAGATCAAGCAAAGATCCAGCTGGAAGTGACCATAAAGCATATCATAATCTTGAGTCTTGGCACAAAGATAATGAAACCACAAACATTTTGAACTCCAGCTAATTAGACGTTTAAATACAATATTTAAGTCTGCATTCGGAGCAGGCTTCATAGGGGACACTAATAAACGCAGACTGTCCATATGCATCAGGAGTCCAGGACACCACCACCAAGTTCTTGTGGTGGCAACTATCATATGTTTTTTTTTAATCTATTTTTGTAGTTTCAAAGGCTGAGAAGATAAGCTTCCTTTATGGGAAGGAACAAAATCATAGCAGTTCCATCAGAACACACAAATCAATGAGATAGACTTGCTATGAGAAAAAGATGACTGGACATCAATGCAAAAGGTAAGTGAGTCCCTACTCACATGTATAACCAGCACTGGACATTCGACCTGCTTTATTTTGTCGATGTTCTGCAATCGTTGGCAGTAAGGTGATGATTAGAAGAATAAACGACCGGCATTTCAGAACCAAAGTGAAAAGGCGTATAACCCAGACTTCCAGACTTACCTTGAAGATATCAAACCAAAGTGTCACTTTCACTGGATACAAAACGCGTATGCCTGACAGAATACCGCTGTGAAGGACGACCCCTCTTAGTTTCTCCAAACGTGAGGCCAAGTGCAACGTCGGTCCGCTTCCAACTGATTGCCCATACAGGATCAGATCCTCTTGCCCTATCCCATACTCCTTTTTCAAACAGTCGTAGACAGCCTCTATGTCGTAGTACGTGTTATACTCCGATGGCTGCCGAAGCGGAAAACAAGATCGAAAAAAGGAGCGTAGTTAGGTTATGTATTCCACACAAGGAAAAATGTACCACTCAGCTACCTAATATATATAAGTGCATACACATGAACATGTCTACTATCATTTATTCTGCTATAACAACAATTGTCTCCCATGTAAGTGTACAACAGTTCACAAAATCTATGTATTGCATATGGGAACAAGCACACATGCTAGTTCATTATTTGATTGGCCAAAGGAAGGTTTTGAGTAGGGACCGATAACCGATAAGTGTTGGGGCTGTTGGTCCCTTACTTTAGCAACTTTGTCAAAAGGATGACAACCAGAACAAAGGTAACATCATGGACTAGAATAGCAGAAAGCGAGTATGACTTTTGGGGTGTTTGTAGTGCATATGAATGAAAAAGCATGACCAACCATTTGCCGATGTCCTTTTATAGATGAGGCCAACAAAGATGGGAGTGGCTAATAATTATTATTTGCTTTTAAGAAAGGGTGCCCACACACCTATCGAAGAACACAAAGCTGATTATGAGAAAAGGATAGGGAGCAATGCAATCCAATAGTTGTCAGTAATTGATGAAAATGTGGCACTATCATATACAGGGGACATCATGATCACAAAATTTGAGAGTTTATGTAGGAATGGGACGTGACAAAAAAAGACAGCTTAACTGCAGATTTAAGCAACAGGAGAACCGCGTTCGAGTTCTTATAATTACTTGGGGATTCAGATTCTTACTTTTCCTGTAGAGGCCCCATATCCTGAATAGT
Organism: Triticum aestivum; assembly: GCF_018294505.1. NCBI lineage: Eukaryota > Viridiplantae > Streptophyta > Magnoliopsida > Poales > Poaceae > Triticum > Triticum aestivum. The sequence continues at coordinate 594,134,976 of NC_057809.1, forward strand.
CATAGCTGCACAAGAAAACCAAGTAAACAGATTTAGTAGATTCGTCGGAGTAAAATCCCATCAGCAAGATCCACCAGGCAAGAAATCTGCAGTCCTATCAGATTCAGGTAGAAACTACTTTTCAATTGGTGTAAAATACTCAAAAGTCTCAAAAGTCAAGCAGTAGACATCAACAAGATCCAGCAGGCAAGAAATCTCACAAATATGAGATGTGACAATATCCCATAGAAAACGCAAATTTGAAGATCTATTGGATTGCCCACCAAAGGGAACGTGCAGGTTGTCATCTGCAGTGCAACCACCACAAGGAAACAACCGTATACTGCAATACTCAGCACTCTCATATCTTCGATCCCTTATAACACACAACACCAAATGGCCTTACAATGCATCTATGCCACATGCACGGTGACGTCTGAACGCTCATAGTCATTGGTGAATCGATGGCCACTAACTGACTGACAATGCTGAAAGCAACATCAGCAGAAGAGCACACATGGGAGCAATCGTTAGCATCAGCATCAGAGCAGAACCTGATGATATGGTACAGACTGGTACTACAATAATTGAAGCCGTTGAAAAACCTGGGATCTTCTCCCCGGATTAATTAACCTCAGACCTGGTACTATAATCAAAGGTAGGCGACTGGCTGTTTGTTTCTACCCCGGAATTGTGACTAGGATAGGATATGGTTGGAGCAGATTATCTCCACGAAGAAGCAAAACCCAAATTGTGTCTGAATCAAACTTAAAAAAAATAAAAATGGAAGCAGGCTATTCAGCAGAGAGTTATCCAGCGGATCTTCCCCGGGTCAATCAAAAAATTCCAAACGCCACCTAATTCATTATTTATTCACGGTTGGCTGACTAGCAGACGACAAAGACGAAGCTCCGATTAAATCCTCCTCGAACCGAATCAGCATGCGCTGGAGCCAGAAAACAACTCCGGATACGGAATATTACGAGGAATACGACCACCAACAGCCTGCCAAATCCAATCGGAAGTGCAGAAGATGAACCTGAATATCGATTGCGCAGGTCGCAGGTGAATGCGGGAGCATGACGCGGCCGTGTGAGGGAAACTAGAGGCTACGGAGGCGGGGAGGGGAGAGGGAGGGGTGGGGGCGGGCTGACCACATGATGTTGACGCGGAGGTGGGAGCGGAGCTCCATGAAGAGGCCGAGCATCTGGCCGAGGTCGGCGGCGTTGCCGTGGGAGTAGAGCAGCGTGAGGCGCGCGGTGGGGTAGCGCCAGAAGGCGGCGACGACGCGCGTCCCGGCCCTGGTGGGCAGCGCGTGCACGTCGACGTTGGCGTCGGGCAGCACCCCCGTCATCCGCAGCCCGCCCTCCTCCGCCGCCACCTCGTACGTCGCCGGCTCCGGCGGGAAGAAGGCCAGCCGCGCCGCCACCGACGACGTCACGTTCCCCATCCCCTCCTCCGCCTCCGCCCTCCGCCCTCCGGGAACGGCTGGCTGGCTATTCCTGGTGGGGGCCCTCCGAATTCCGCAACGTGAGAGCCGGCCAGCTAGCGCCCCGCCCCTCCGCTTATGAGGGAGGCGCCCCGCTCCTTTTGGCCGGGCCTCCTCGCTCTGCTTTCGGTCTGGTTTGGTTTGGTTGTGTGGCGTGTCGACGGAGGAGGATGGATGGCAAGTCCACTTCCGTTCCTCCTTCTCTTGGACGGGCGCGTGTAAATGCGGGGAGAAATGCGGGTGGGAGACAACGAGAGATCCTACTCCCCGGCCTGTACGGGAGTCGACGTATGCAGAGTATGCTAGAAATACCCTCTCTTTTTGCGATGGATGGATGTAATTGAGTGATTGTATTTCGTTGAAATTTTAGAAACATAAATCCTAAGGCCTCTTTGGTTCATAGATCAAATTGTAGGAGAAAAAATGTCTACCACAACGCAGTGACGACTGAACGCTCATGGTCATTGGCAGATAGACGACTTCCCGAACAAGGCTACAATAATGTTTGCCCGACTCTGATGAGGGAGGGGCAATGACGGCGGTGTGGCTTCGGCTGGCTCCAGTGCTTGTAGTCGTCGTTAGGTGGTCTACGAATCCAAAAAAACTTTTGATGTTTTTTGTGCTATCTTGACAGTTGATGAATAGATCAAAAGTTTTTTTTAAAACAAACAGAGCGTCAAGCATGGTTTTGATCTCTGATGGGCTTGAAGTACCACTGCCATGACCATCCACCAACTGGGTGTTTCTCAAATGTGTGTGTGCATTGTCTAAGGTTAGAAAAATGGTTGTTTCTCAAACGTGTGTGTGTATTTTCTAAGGTATAAAAAAGAAGAAGAAAGGAAACAACCATACAGGTCAACTGCATTTTCACTTCTGAACGAGCTATTAACAAGGTACTGTAACGAACATGCTAGGCACATTCCACCCAAGAATGAGTTAACCGTGAGTGTGTTATAGGGCAACTCCAATGCACGATCTCAAATCATTCAGTTGCGTCCGTTTGAGGATAGACGGACACAAAATACGACCCAACGTGTGGGAGCAAACGGACAAACGTTTGTTTTTAGTTCGCTTCCAATCCATTCTCGGCCCAACTATCGGCCGCATTTGCGTCGAAACGGACACGCGCTGACGGCGTGACGCGTCCTCGTGTCCTCCCCTGGCCCGCCCGTCGGGGAACACAGGCGCCCCTTTTCTTCCCCAGCCCCCCCTCCCCTCCCTCGAACCCTACCCCGCCATCATCATCGCCGCCATTTTCTCGGCCAGCCCCTGCTCGGCGCACCCCCCCTCCTCCTCCTGCCGCCCACCCCTCTGGCGTTTGTCTCAGCCGCGTCGTTGTCCTGTCGGGCCGTCGGATTTGAGCGCATCTGGCCGCCTCATTTGTGCGGATCTGGCCACCGGTGAGCTGTGCCTAGCCAGGGATTGGCCGGGCACCGGACCGCACAGCCCCCGCAACATCTCTGCGTCGCATGCAGGCATGGACTCCGCCTCTAGCCGCTCGGATCTACCCCGCCTTAACGGCGCCGGCAAACATACGCCCGGCCGTCGTCCGAGGTCGGCGCTGGCCCAGCGGGTGCTCAGCTCATCTTTGCCGCTCATAAAGTGCGACGACTACGAGCGGCAGGTCATTCGCCGCGTTTCTACCACGCCGAAACATCCAAGGTGGGTGTTCATCAAGTGCGAAAAAGATAAGGTATATGCTTTTTTTTTCTTCGGTTGTGCTTTCGGATTCGGCGTAATTTCAATAGCTCTTGGCTCACACGCAAAATTGTGTGTAGGATGGATGCAAATTCTGGTATTGAGAAGAAGAATACATCGATCTTTTGATTGGGCGAAATATGATAGATGCTCGTGCACTCCTTGTTAGAATGGAGGCTAGAGATGAGATTTGATGGGTACTTCTTTAGAATCGAAGAAAAAAGAAATATATAAAATCGAGAATCCGTAGATTAACAATGAAAGCATCAAAAATATATTAATCCAACTTATGAGAGCAGTTATGAAAGTTGGATTTTTTAAATGCCCAGTTAAGATTTGGTTAATGTACTAAAAGATCCATGTAGCCTGATAAGATGCAGCCGAAATTCGGCCGTTCATTGAGCGAACGGCCGACGCATCCACAAATTCGAATGGACACCATTTCACTGTTATCCTCAAACAAACGAAAATTGAATAAAACGGACGTGTGTTTGAGGTCCTACGTTGGAATTGCCCTTGAACAAGTTCCAATAGAAGAAGAAAAAGTAATTAACCGCGGGTGGTAACGTGGTCAAGATTCGGTCAAAAGAAAATCGAAGAGCAGAGCATGGATAGTTCTCTGGGTGTTTGCGTGCGGCGAATGACTAGCCGACTGACGGGAGTGATGGCGGCTGCTGAGTGACTGCTCCGCTCTGCTCGAGCCGAGTGATGACTGGTGAGACTGCGTGCGGGCCCAGCCCACTGTCACCCCGGCCCCACGCCAGCTGCCACGCCTCGAGATCCCCTCGTTGATGCCATCTCCCATGCGCCGGGAAGGGAAGCGCACAAGTGTTTTTTTCTTTTTCACTGCAACATTTCGCCTGTCCTCCTGCTGCCGGTTCCCGGTTGACACCACTTTCGCGTACGAACTGTGCCAATTTTCCTTTTGGTCTCGCGGACACCTCGATGAGGCGGGGATTCATGTATTCATTGTAGAAGAAGAGATGCGTTCGGTAAAATGGAAAGAACCACGCGAAAACCAGATACAATTGGCGCGAATCCTCACCAGTCGGTCGATTTGACGATGGAAACTCGAGAATAAAAATGCGCCAATAGCACGCCAACACACCAACATATGTCATCGGAGCGGATCCTCGCCATATCGTGCCCCCCTAGCATCCCCCGTCGAGCAAGCCAGGTTCGGCGTGGCCTGCCTACGGAGGGCTATGAAAAAGGCCGACCGAGCTAGAAATGGAGCATAGATATGAACATTTTGGGCTATCCGGACACGTACTTCGACAAATGGTTTATGAATGTTTGTTACCGGGTGCAACAAGATCCAGTTGGTAAGGATAAAATACCCTTTCGTATTTGTATGGATTTCTGGAATTGATAATCATAGAGGAGCCCTCTTTACCATTCTGTATAAATGGACTATTCTATTTTCGATAGTCATACTGGTGATTTGGAGGAGATTTCTCGAAAAGTCTTTAGTGCTCATTTCGGGCAACTTTCCATTATCTTTCTTTGGCTGAGTGGCATGTACTTTCATGGCCCCTGTTTTTCCAATTATGAAGCATGGCTAAGTGATCCTACTCACATTGGACCCAGTGCTCAGGTAGTTTGGCCTATAGTAGGGCAAGAAATATTGAATGGTGATGTAGGCGGGGGTTTCCGAGGAATCCAAATAACCTCTGGGTTTTTTCAGCTTTGGCGAGCATCTGGAATAACTAGTGAATTACAACTCTATTGTACTGCAATTGGTGCATTGATTTTTGCAGCGACTCCAGACCAGAAGCACCGCACGATCGACCATGTCACAAACACCACTGCCGCAAGAGGGGGGGTGCTGAAAATGCGTCGCCCCAACTTTGAAGGGGATGATCAAATTAAGCACGCTTCCGGACCCTTTGTCACCTTCAACTTCTGGTGCTTCAACGACCACCGGCTAGGGCCACTGTGCCGCCCTGACAAAGACGAAGGCGCCCATCGAGTCCACGGGTCTGTGGAGATGAGTACATTTTTTCCTGCAAAATTTCAATGTACCAAGCAAACATGATTATCCACTGGAAGCAGGAATTGGTAGTAGGGCGATACCGGTGAAGCATCCACCACACAAAGGGTTTAAATGTATGCATATTTTTTATGTATTCACATTGCTTCTAATTGAATCTCCCAATATGTCAACTCACCTTGGCTTGTTGCTAGTTATACCTGGCCATATCTCGGGTCGGGCCAAAAAAGCCCGTTGCTGAAAACCCAGGCTTAAGCCCGGCCCGACCACTGGGCCTACTAAATCGGGCCCGAGCCCAAAAAAGCCTGACATGACCCGGCCGGTCTGGCCCGACCACGGCTAAAAACCCATTTTTCGCAGGCCCAAGCATGGCCCGATCTGCCCGACGGACTAAATTTTTAGGCCCGAGCCCGGCTCGATGGCATGTTCGGGCTCAGCCCGGCCCGGGATTTTCAGGCCAGGTCGCGTCAGGTCATCTGCGCCGGGCTGCCCATGGCCAGGTATGTTGCCAGTACTTTTTGTCAGAAGGCGAGAGAGAAAACCAGAGAATAGTGCGCATGCATGTGGTCTATCCCTACACAAAGTCCATACAGTTTAATTTTCTTTTGATGTTTTAGAAAATTTATATCTTTCAAACTAAAATTCCATTTTTTATTTTTTTATATATTTGAACTCCAAGCGCCAAGACCTTTAGAACAAGATCAATTTTGGATGCGTTCAAACATGTTTAAATTTCAATGTTCCAAATGAGTGAAATCAATTTTCTGGAAATAAGTGGAATAACTTTTTTGAATTTAGTGAAACCAATTTTTTTGAAATGAGTGAAATTTATTTTTCATGCATATGAAACATATTTTAGTTTGAAATATGTGAAACTTATTATTTTAAAAATGTGAAACTAGTTACTTACACAATGTGAAGCTGATAACTTCAAATTATTTTAATTACTGAAACATTGTTTTGAAACGAGTGAATTTTTTTTTAAGTTTTCTGAAGTAAGTGAAACCAAACCAATATTTTCATACACATGACACATATTTTGGTGTATGTTAAACTTATTATTTCAAATATATGAAGCTGGTATTTTCAAATATATGAGTGGAATATTTTAATAAGAAAATCATTTTTTCAGATGTACGAACTCAGGTTTTTTTAATGCGTGAAATTAGACTTTTGAAAAAAATGAAAATGAGTTTTTAAATATACGTGAAACCTTCTTTTTTAAAACAAGTGAAATGTGTTATATGAAATGAATGGAATCAGTTTTTTAAAATGGACTAAATGTGTTTTTGAAATGAGTCAATTGTTTCTAGATGACTAAAATTTGGTATTGAAACGAGTGAAATCATTTTTTCAATGAATGAAATTAGTTTTATGAAATGAACAAAGGTAGTTCTTTGAAATGACTAAAACCTATGTTTTCAAATGTGTGAAATTGATGTTCTCAAATCCGGTAAAAAAGTGCGGAATTGATTAATACAAATTTATTAAACATGTTTTTTCATAATATACGAAAGATATTTCAATGTGTTTGTGAGTTCCATTGTCCATTTTGTGAAAATATTTGAAACCGTAGAAATCACTTCTATGAAATAGTGAAACATTTTAAGGTTTAATGAAAGTGATTTTAAATATAATTGAAAAATGTAGTTCGAACATATCCAAAATTGATCTTGTTCTGAAGGTCTCCACACACGAATTCAAATATAAAAAATGTTTCGATAGTGAAAGTTTTATTCAAAAGATATGAATCATTATAAATATGAGGATGGAAATAAAATGTGTGTCCAGTGTATGGGGTGAGAGAATGCATGCATGCACCGTTCTCTCCACTCCCTCTCTCACTCCTCTGTAAAAGTTGAAACCGACTGACGCAAAAGGAGGGAGTCCCATTCTACATGTCAATACTGACAACAATGAAATTTCTAGTAAAAGGAACATCTGTCGACTTTATAAGTTGTGAGGGCTCACTCTATCCCCAAATCCTCTTTTATTCCCTACCTATATTATTTATCCTCTCTTTTTTATCAATGGGTTTAAGATTCATTACCTCTCTCATTCTACTATTTCACAAAGGAATGCGAAGAGAACTCAATGGATCGTATCCTATTCATTGAATAGATTTCTTTTTTATTAGAGTATCAGCAAGAAATCTTGGTTATTCACTCTATTTTAAGTATTATTTAAGTAAACCATGCATAATGCATATTCCCCATTTTCAAAACTATTGGGGGGGGGGGGCATTGGCCCCCAGCCTTGGATCAAGTTGTGAAGGATTTTCTTTAGGCAAGCTTAGATTGGATTTTTTTTATCAAGCTCCTCCATTGCATACAATACTTAGTTCATACCCAAATTTTTAGTGAACTGATGAGATCATGGGCGCCGACGATTTCTGCCTGAGTTTGCTAAACCTCGTAGGTGTTCCTGTTTCTCACGATGCTTTCATAAATATTTACATACGGAGAGCTAAACAAAAATAACCGTCACGCAAGTGAACTAGTGCGACGTGCGTAGGATTTAAACGTAGGAGCGGACGTCACCCTTCAGTCCCATCTAGCCCTGGTAAGATGATCATCACTCAACGAGGATCATCAACTATTAACTAAGGTTAGCGAACTCATTAACCCCATTACTGGTAGATAGGATTAGGAGCTAGTTAATGCCACCTTTGGTTTCATGTATGCATGACGGATTCTGCAAGTCCCACTAAACATATGTGCCTTTAATGACTTCATTGCATGCCATTCAATATAGAACGAAATCTTCTTTGTCCGCACAGCCTACCATTTAGAATGGAACCACCAGTTCGGAGGTAGATCATTTCCTTTGGCTGCATCAGACCTTCTTCTAATAATCTTGTTTGGAAGAAACTATCGGATCTGAAGATTCATAGGAAAGTTTAGATTTTCTGTTGGAGGACTCTTCATGGCATACTACCTTTAAAACGTATTCTTACTAATCGACATATTGGCCATGAGGGTCATTGTCCTATTTGCAACAAAGGATCCGAAGATGTTAGGCACCTTCTGTTCACTTGTGGCAAGGTTGTTTATCCATGGGAGAGACCAAGAATTGAGAGCCTAATTCAAGAAGCTATAGCTACTGGTTTGTCGGGGTCAGTGGTCCTTGAACATATATTCATATCTTCGTCAGCTTTGATGCATGGTAAAATATCAGTGGAGATTCAAGCGGTGGTTGTAGTAGGTTGATGGTACCTTCGGTGGTTGAGAAGGCAGACCACACATTCGGAAAGGGTGCCCCTGTTTCGTCGTTGGCCGGTTTCGGTTCTGGCAATTGCTACAAATAATGCAAATCTGAATCGACGAAACATCCAAAGTAATATCCGTAAATGGTCCAAAAAAACCTTAGTTATTTGAGGCTAAACGTTGATGCATCATTTGAGGCGTAAATGGATCTTTCATTGCAGGCAAGTGTGTCTACAATCCACATGCAGCAAATGCGGCAATGATGGAGGCTTTAGCTATGCGGGATGGACTACATCTTGCAAATCATATTGGAGCTAACAAGGTGCAGGCGAAATCTGATACGATTGAAGTCATTAGCTTTTATAAAGGACAAATGCAATGGTGGGACTCGGCAGCAGCGATATATGCTGATTGTGTGAACACGTCACTTCAAATTGGAACCGTTGATTTCAAACATTGTCCTAGAGATGCGAACGGTGTGGCCCATGAGCTATTTACTCAAAACCACCATATTATGGGCTAGGGTAACAGATCGGTACCACATTTGAGGCAGTTCACAAAAAACCACCAACAATGGGGCTAATCTGTAATGCGGAGCACTGACGCTGCGTTTTAGCCCAGAAAACAGTGAATCCGATAGGTGGGTCCCTCCTGTCAGGCTGACGTGGTGCGTGTTGACGGACGTTATTAGACGGCGAGAGACGGTTGTTTCGGCGCGCCCATCTACTAGGTCAAGCCGTTCCCCCGTCAATTCAGTACACCCCTCGATTCAGTCCTTCCCCGCTCCGCTCCGATGGCGACCAGCTCCGGTGGCGACGACGCACACGGAGTCGACGGAAGCGGTGACGACGCACTCAGCGGCGAGGGCGGTGGTACTACTTCAGGGCAGAAGCGGCTGCGCTCGCAATGCGGAGGCATCGGCCCCCACACCGATGGCGGCTGCGACCTAGATCCAGAGTCGGCCGCGGCGGTGGGCCTGTTGTCGGAGCCTTGTACCGAGGAAGCAGCTTCGCAGATTGGTCCCGAGGATGTGCTCCCGTTCGCCCCATCTTCAGCTAGGTAATCTGAATCTTTCAAAATATGTTCTTTCAATCTTTCCTTAGTACTGGATCTGTTTTATACATTGAACAAAGATTCTAGTTCTGAATATTGATTTGTTAGTCATTTAGAAGTGATTGTTGTCCTGAATATTTATCGAATATCACATCTTCAGTCAGGGTTCAGTTATGTTAGTAGTATTGTAGGGTTCTGGATTTTTGGAGAAAATCACACTCTAGTGTTCATTTATGTTATTGTCATGTTACTATAATTGACTTGGTAATTTTGCTTACACTGCATTGTAATGGTGAGCTATATTAGGCCTGAAGATATTCATTTGTCTATGCTAGTAATGTTAGTACTAATTTGATGGTTCTAAATTTTTTGAATAGTGCATTCTAATGGTCAGATATAATGGTCAGTTATGTTGATACAATTGACTTATTAATATTCATTTGTATGTCCATTTTAGGCCTGAGTGTCGGTGTCAAAACCGGCGGATCTCGGGTAGGGGGTCCCGAACTGTGCGTCTAGGCTGGATGGTAACAGGAGGCAAGGGACACGAAGTTTTACCCAGGTTCGGGCCCTCTTGATGGAGGTAAAACCCTAAGTCCTGCTTGATTAATATTGATGATATGAGTAGTACAAGAGTAGATCTACCACGAGATCGGAGAGGCTAAACCCTAGAAGCTAGCCTATGGTATGATTGTTGTTCTGTATGTTGTATATTCTATCGACTAGCCTGGCCCTGGTTTATATAATGCACCAGAGGCCTAGGTTAACAAGAGTCCTAGCCGAATACGCTGGTGAGGAGAAGTCCTTGTCTTGTTCGCCAAGTCTTTGTGGAATCTTCCTTGTACGCGGCAGCTGTCCGAACTGGCCCATGAGTATACAGCCATGGGGGGCCTCGGCCCAATCTAATAGATCGGGAGACGACGTGGTGAGTACCCCCTAGTCCAGGACACCGTCAGTAGCCCCCTGAACCGGTCTTCAAGTTAGGGACGCTCCTCGATTCTTTTGAACTATTCTTCATCTTCGGTCATCGGTCTTGAAAACTGGTTCAACAAATCTTCTTTATCTTCAATCTTGAGGATCGCCGAAATGCATTCGACGAGTTTACACGTCGGGTACCCGAGGAGCCCCTTTAAGTTTTCGACCTTTACCAATGCCTTGTTATTTTTATGCCACACCTCGGGTTTGAAATTGTTCCCGGGCGGCAGCGTCCTCTTGCGTCCGAGCTCCAACGCCGGACTGTATTCGAGGTATCTTTTGCAACCGAGCACCAACGCCGGACCGCTTCCCAGCTCTAACGTCGGAATGTATCCGAGCTCCAATGCCGAACTATGTATCCGAGCTCCAACGCTGGACTATATCCGAGGTGTCGTAAATCACCTTGGTTCAAAGAAGTTTGAAGGAGTTTAGTCAAGCTTAATGTCAGAAATGCCCTCTATGGAGCTAGCCACTAGCGCCCGAGCTTTATGTCGGGCTGCTTCCGAGGTGGTGCACCACCCCGAATGTGGGCCGATTTTTGTGAATATTATTTATTGGTGCAATTTATTCTCTGCCGAGATATATAGCCAGTAGCCCTCAAGGTGTGTATCGGTCTAAAACCCGAGATGCACCTGAAGGATGACGTAAGACCGCTGATCCCAGTAGCCGCTGAGACTCAGGTTGATTTGCAAAATCGGCCTGAGGATCAAGTCCAAGCTCGGCAGAATACTTTAGGACACTAAAAGCGGCATGCTCAGTCCTCGAGACTCAGGTTGGGTGCGGCCGACCAACCTGAGGATCAAAATCTCCTCGGAAACTATATTACACATAAAATTTTCTACATTGGACAAGCAATGCAGTAGCCCCGAGACACTGGTCGGGTGGTAACACCAGATCAGGGGATCAATGTGCCCCTTTAATATTTGTAAATAATAAGCTCGAAGCCCAGTAGCCCCCGAGCCTTAATGCGGGCACAGGTGGCCGAATTAAGGATCAATATTCATAGTAAAATCACAAATTATGTGTAATGACTCTATGTATCCAAGTACTTTACGTCATTAATGCTCGGATCCGCAGTGTACAAAACTTTGTTGACCGACCATCGGCTTCCACCTCCTCGGCTAGTAGCCGAGGAGTGTTTGTCCTACTTTATAAAGCCTTTATGAGGGCAAAGATTTACAACAAACAAGGCAATCTGGCCATACGGTTTTATAAACAAAGGTACGTAGAGAGTTATATTACTGTTTAACAGAAGAAATGTCTTCCAAAGAAAATAGTCCCGCTATCGGTTCCTTTCTTTGGGTTGTCATGCTAAGCATGATCATTAAACCTCAGCTCTAATGTAAGAGCAAAATATTGAGGATTTAGTTTGGGAGGCCAGTTAGTAGCCCCGGGGAGTGTTTGGCGACAGTCGGGGTCAAGCCGTAAACACTTCGGCCAATGTTATGAACGACCCATCATTTAACATAGTCATCGGATCGCTGACCAGTTTACGCTTATTGTGAAAGTCAGTTTTTGGCTTTCTCCACTAAGGTGCTTAACCATGTGAGCTGGAAGCACAATCGCAGTGGTTCTCCCTTTGCATGCCTAGCCGAACAAAATGGAACGTAGGAAGCAAGTGGAGGAGCCGGGCAACCCAACTATTGACCGAAGACACAATTCGAAACCGATGCATATATAGCAATATCTGAGAATGTTTTTGTCGAATCCCTAAAGGTGTCCGGCGTTGGACTGCGAGACTAATGCTGGAAAAGCACAAATAGTTTAAAAGTGCCAAAAAGCTTGGAAAACCAAGAAACGTCAGTAAAAACATGACGTCCGAACAATATCAAGTGTTCGGTGCCAATCCGAAAGTTGGTCTTAGAAAAAAGAAGTGCTTCTGTCGTGCTTTAACATGATACATCCTAACTCAAGACTTCGAGCGGGTCAGCCTACGGCTTCAACCTCCTATCACGAGGGCGGAGTACTTCTCATCAGGCCAGTTTAGCAAACTAAACTCTAGCAGCTTTGAGAGAGAAATTAGGCTCCCCGGCTAGTGACTGCACACTCGTGTTGAAAAAAGGTGTGATAAATAATAATAAAAAAACTTTGCAACGACTAAGAAGAAGAACACTTATTATAAAACGGCTCAAATAAACTTAAGAGCCCCCAAGTGACTTGGGTAGAAGAATGATTGCATGTACCGAAGTACTTATATCATATCTATGTTCAACCAAACTTTAAACGCGTCTTAACCGACCGTCAGCTTCTCCCTCTTCGGTCAAGGACTTGAAAGTGTTATGTACTCCATCGGTCGAGAATATCGATGGTGTTTCCAATAACCAGGCAATCAGGCCATAAGGCTGTAAGAGACAAAGCGCGCTCAGGGAACTTATGCTATATTACCGTGAAGTGTAAGAAGCATCTTCGAAGAAAATAGTACCCCCACCGATACCTTTCTTCGGTGCTCATTGTTATTATGAGACTTGTGCAATAGATTTTTTGTACTCATGAGTTCCGTTGTGTGCCGACCATCATTGAAAACTATAAGAGCGCTAGCTTTCGGCTTCACCCAGTCTGAGGTCCGGCTCGGGCGACCCGATCATGACAATCGTAGAGGTGCTCCCTTTACTCCCTAGCCGAACAATCGGAAACGTAGGGGTAAACACAGGAGCGAGGCAACCCAGCTTGCAAATCGCTTAAGTCAATATGGTGCATATTGTGGCGTAATACACGAACAAGGAACGAAGCCGTACAAGTATAATCATATGCAAGTGGAAAAGCTTCATGAAGGAAGCCCCCAAATGAATTGGGTATCTGAATTTATGCGTTACAAACAAAGTTTGGACAAGGAAATTTTTTACAAGCAAATTTTTTCCAAAAAAGTATAATGCTTGGTCGAACCGAACACAAGTTAGAAATTAAAGCTTTGAGCATGAAAGCGACTTAGCTGGTTAATGTGTTCGGTATTGATGACGCTGTCCAAGCTTGATGCGGGGCAAGGTTCCATCCCCCAAGCTGGTCCCGAGGTGGCGGAGCGGAGAGCTCGACACGCCGAAGTGGTGACATAGCACGGTCAATGCAGACCGGCAGAGTGACGCCGAAGTCCTCGGATCATTTTCCTGTGCACAAAAAATAATGCAAACCGGAGATAATAGTAATAATGATAATTAAAAAAATGTTGCATAATAAATAATTTATGCAAAGTGAGGAATAGAAGAAATATGGCCTGACGCCGAAGTCAATGTCGATGCAGGGCGTCGGTGTGATGTAGTAAAGGCGTGGCAAAGCCTGAATTCACAGGTCGGTCCGAACTCCGGATGCGGCGTTCGCTGGACTATGTACGGAAACTGATCGAATCACCACGCGACCTCGTTAATGCGGTCACCATTTGATAGACCTGTGTACATATCATGGACAAACCAGAGTAATAATTCCTTGGAAAAATGAACCCAAACAAGCAAAAAATACTGGGATTAATAGCACCTGGTTTATTTGTTGTAGCAATTCGAAGGAAGGTGATTCCCAAAATTGGGACTCGTTCCGCACACCCACTGCCTGATGGGCGATAAAATGACGGCACGACAATGCTGGTAAAGGTTGACTCGCCGAGGCAAAGCCCTCGGCCCAGCTAACGTGACGGAGCTGGTCGGTTAGTGACGCCGAAGTGTCCGGAGTAGGTTGATGAAGAGATGGCGAAGCCCTCGGTCCAGCCGAGATGTCGAAGCTTCGACATCAGCCGATGAGTCGAAGTAGGTCGGCGTGATGGACACCAGCTTGAAGAAGCAATAGTGCGGCCCTGTCGATGCAGGTCGTGACGTGGTCGATGCCGGCTTGATGAAGCGACCGTGCGGCGATGCCGGTACGCCCGCTCCGTGTAATCCGCGGGGCGGTGACGTTGATGATGATTTATCCTTCGCGATGTCGGACTCTTGTTCGGCTTGCCGAGATGATGATCCGAAGAAGTTGAGCTCGGCTAAAGTGATGACGTGTCTAGCGCAGGTCGGCAGCCATGGAGTAATATTGCCGGACTGGTTTTACTCCAGCATGATGTTGAAGATCATGTTCAAAAGATCTTAAAGTTAGTGGGATGTGTTCGGGAACAAAACACAATACCTCATACAAAACTTCCTTCAAAAGGGATGTCCAAAATCTCGTTCATAAAAAAGATGAACTCGGGTCGGATTCGTTTTCGCGCAGAAAACAGATCCGAAAAGTGATGCAGTAATCAGAAGTTTCCCGGAGTTTGGACGGTCGGATCGAGCTGAAATGTTGAGAGGTGGTAGATATAGGAATTACGCAGCCGATAAACGGTTGGATCTTCCAAAGGACGTCTAAGCTAGAAGCTGGACACCACGCCCTATACTCCTCCAAATTCCCATCCAAATTTGACAGGGCTCCGGTATATCGTGGATTGCCAGAGATTCCTCCATCGGAACTCGACGAAATTTTCCAGGGTTGTTGTAGACTCAATTCCGCACAATTGCACCAAAGCGATCGTCAAAGCGATACTCGAGGAGGTGGTGGCGGCAGATACGAGTTCGCTGTCCAAAAAAACAGCACGGTCGCTTGAGGGCAATGTTGATGTTGAGCCCCCGAGCTCCATAGATGATTCCTCCGTGATCTTGATAGAGATCAGAGTTGATGTTTGATGAAGGCCCTCGTCCAAACATGGTGATCCGAACACGGGGCGCAATTCTTGGTCGAGCCAAAGTGACCAGTCGAACTGGTGACGAAGACGCCGAAGTCGCAGTTGATCTGCAGGCGAGCCATCGATCCTTTTGTCGATCACACAGTGGAACTCTCAATGAAAGCACCAATGTCGGTGTCAAAACCGGTGGATCTCGGGTAGGGGGTCCTGAACTATGCGTCTAGGCCGGATGGTAACAGGAGGCAAGGGACACGAAGTTTTACCCAGGTTTGGGCCCTCTTGATGGAGGTAAAACCCTACGTCCTGCTTGATTAATATTGATGATATGGGTAGTACAAGAGTAGATCTGCCACGAGATCGGAGAGGCTAAACCCTAGAAGCTAGCCTATGGTATGATTGTTGTTCTGTATGTTGTATATTCTATCGACTAGCCTGGCCCTGGTTTATATAATGCACCAGAGGCCTAGGTTAACAAGAGTCCTAGCCGAATACGCCGGTGAGGAGAAGTTCTTGTCTTGATCGCCAAGTCTTTGTGGAATCTTCCTTGTATGCGGCAGCTGTCCGAACTGGCCCATGAGTATACGGCCATGGAGGGCCTCGGCCCAATCTAATAGATCGGGAGACGACGTGGTGAGTACCCCCTAGTTCAGGACACCGTCGCTGAGGATTTATGGTCAATCTATTTCCAGTTTCCTGGGAAGATGTATGCTCTTGTTAAGATGTCTGAAAGAGAAATCACTTATGGTAGTTTGGTCAATGTAATAGTCACCAATGGATACTGTAAGGATGACAGTCTTTGCTACTTGAAAGAGGAAGATATAGGGTTGCAAGGTGTTTGTGTCATTAAAGGCAATATTCAAGTAGTTCGCATGCTGGGAGAATTTGAGAGCACCCAGACATTGTCATTGACAGTTATAAGGGGAAAGGTAGTTATTGAACCACCAATTGGAGAAGATCAAGATGCACAGCAAATAGATGCAGAGCCACCTGTTGTCTTTGCTGTTGCTAAATCAGGTGTTGTGCACAAGTCAGTTCCTCCTAACTGTCAGTTACATCTTGGGACACAGGAAAGTGCAAATTTTTTGCCACTCAAATCAGTTCCTCCTAACTGTCAGTTACATCTTGGGACACAGCTTAACACTGAAGTAAGTGTCAATTATGCTGATTTTCAGTTTGATTCAGATGAGGAGGACAATGCAGTTAGTGAGGAAGAAATTCTTGTAGGCATGGACACAGATGATGATGAAGGTTCAAGCAGTGATGAAGAATTTGTAGTTGATGTGGATCTCTTAGCTACGGGAGAAGAAGAAGATGACTCAGATTCAGTGCAGTATGTGGAAGAACAGAGTGCAAAGAGGAGGAAAGAGGAACATGAGCTAGATGAAACTATTGCTGACATAAAGAGGAAGAGAGCTGAATACATGGCTAGTACACACTGTGAGGGGGACACAGATCCTGAAGATATATATGACATGGACCAGGAAGAAGATGATGAGGAGGCCCAAGAGATCCCAGTTCCTGAGCCTGTTAAGAAGAAGGAAAAGAGGCCAGGTCCTACAAGTAGGTCCCACTCAAGTGTTGGGCCAACCATTAATCCTGATTGGTTTCCATCTTTAGAAGAGGAAGATACAGGCTTTGAAGCAGATGATGATGGCAATGAACCAATGTCCTTTGTTATCAGCTCTGGCAGAAGGAGTAGAGCTAAGAAAAGACCACCTAGGGTCTGGTATGATGAGGACAGGATGCATCCAGAACAACAATTTCAGCTGAAGCTCTGTTTCAAAGATGTTTACCAATTCAGAGAAGCCCTTGTCAATTTGCATGTGAAACAACTTAGAAGATACAAATATCACAGAAACTGCAGTGATAGGATAATAGTTTGATGTGATGGAGATGGATGTCAGTTCTACATGGTAGCAGCACAGATAAGAAATGAGCCCACTTTCTGCATTAAGAAGATGAGGTTGGAGCACACATGTCCCACCCAGTCTGAGAAAACTAGGATTAGTTCAAGGTGGCTTGGCAACAAAATGCTTGAAACTATCAGATCAGATCCCAACACTACTGTACCTGCTATTGTTGACAAGGCAAAGAGGCAATTTGGGCTTGAGATTCCTAGGATGATGGCATGGAGGGCTAAGAATAAAGCAAAGAAGATTGTGCTTGGTGATCACAAGAAGCAATATAAGAGGCTGAGAGACTATTTGGAGACTGTGAAGCTTACAAATCCTGGATCTAGGTGCATTATCACTACTGTTAGTGGCAAACCCAGAGAAAATCCTACTGCTGGACCAAGGTTCCATGGTCTATTTTTCAGTTTGAATGCATGTTGTGAGGGCTTTCTGAATGGATGTAGGCCATTCATAGGTCTAGATGGCTGCTTCATCAAATTGACAAGTGGTGCACAGATACTAGCAGCTACTGGAAGGGATGCAAACAACAATATGTACCCCATTGCATTTGGAGTGGTTGGAGTTGAAGATACAGTGAACTGGTCCTGGTTCTTGACACAATTCAAGTATGCTCTAGGAGGAAGTGAAGAGCGCAAATTTGGAAAGTACACATTCATGTCTGATAGACAGAAGGTTAGTTCATTTGCTTGTTTATTTAGTTGTTCATTTAGTTCATTTACTTGTTCATTTAGTTGTTCATTTAGTTGTTCATTTACTTGTTCATTTAGTTCATTAGCTTGTTTATTTAGTTGATGCCATCATCAAAGTGATGCCATCAAGACTATTTGGTAGGTGTCGAGTCGTAACGCTTCTTGTCGACACATAGGTCTAGATGGCCTAGGGTGACCCATCTAGGATCAAGAAACATATAGGCATCATCATAGTGATGCCATCAAGACTAGTTGGTAGGTGTCGAGTCGTAACGCTTCTTGTCGACACTTAGGTCTAGATGGCCTAGGGTGACCCATGTAGGATCAAGAAACATAGGCATCATCAAAGTGATGCCATCAAGACTAGTTGGTAGGTGTCGAGTCGTAACGCTTCTTGTCGACACATAGGTCTAGATGGCCTAGGATGACCCATGTAGGATCAAGAAACATAGGCATCATTAAAGTGATGCCATCAAGACTAGTTGGTAGGTGTCGAGTCGTAACGCTTCTTGTCGACACTTAGGTCTAGATAGTCTAGGGTGACCCATGATGGCCTAGGGTGACCAATCAAGACTAGTTGATCATCAAAGTGAAACCATCATGTTTAGTGATTTTAAATGATTTTAAATGATTTTAAATGAAATCATTTAAAATCATATTAAATCATTTACAATCATATTAAATCAATTAAAATCATATTAAATCATTTAAAATTATATTAAATCATTTAAAATCATATTAAAACATTTAAAATCATTTAAAATCATTTCAATTCACTTTCATGCAGGGTCTACTCAATGCAGTGACAGCAGTATTCCCAAACTGCCATCATAGGTACTGTTTGAGGCACATCTATGCAAACTTCCAGAGAGCAGAATTTGAAGGAGAGGATTTGAAGAGATGCATGGATGGAGCTGCCTATGCTTACACCGAACATGACTTTAATTTGGCTATGGAAAGCATGAAGGCTGAGTGCACTGCTGCTTGGGAGTGGATGTCAAGAATTCCTCCTAAAGCTTGGTCTAGGCATGCAATGGACACTAATTGCAAAACTGATTTGGTGGTGAATAACTTAAGTGAAGTTTTTAATAAGTACATTCTAGATGTAAGGAACAAGCCAATTGTCACAATGATCAATGGGATCAAGGACAAGTTTCTAGTGAGGTTCCACCAGAAGAGAGGGGGTGGAAAATGTGCTAGATGGGAGATTGCAACAACCTATGCAGAGAGGTTGGAGATGAACAAGAAGTATGCAAGGGATTACAAAGCACTGATAGCTGGCCAAGGACTTTTCCAAGTCACTAGTGGAGACAAGACCTATGGTGTTGACACAAACCTACAGACATGTGGGTGCAAGAAATGGGACATCAGTGGAGTTCCTTGAAACCATGCTTGTTCTGCCATCTATAGGTCTAAACAACTGCCACCTCTTGCCTCCTTTCCTCTTCTCCCTTAGGGCCCATGTAGGCCCAATAACGCCCGGGGGCGCGCGGCCACCTCTTTCCTCCTTTCCTCTTCTCCCTTAGGGCCCATGTAGGCCCAATAACCCCCGGGGGGGTTCCGGTAACCCCCCGGTGTCATGGTTCTAAGTCTGACAGTAGAGTGGGGGTAGGTATGGAGAGGCAAGGTCCTAGCTATGGAGAGGTTGTAAACACAAGAGATGTACGAGTTCAGGCCCTTCTTGGAGGAAGTAAAAGCCCTACGTCTCGGAGCCCGGAGGCGGTCGAGTGGATTATGTGTATATGAGTTACAGGGTGCCGAACCCCTCTACCTGTGGAGGGGGGTGGCTTATATAGAGTGCGCCAGGACCCCAGCCAACCCACGTAGGAGAGGGTTTAAGGTGCGTTAAGTCCGGGGTGTTACTAGTAATGCCCCACATAAAGTGTCTTTACTATCATAAAGTCTACTTAATTACAGACCGTTGCAGTGCAGAGTGCCTCTTGACCTTCTGGTGGTCGAGTGAGTCTTCGTGGTCGAGTCCTTCAAGTCAGTCGAGTGAGTCCCTCGTCGGTCGACTGGAAGGTGATCTCTTCTAAGGATGTCCCTGGGCAGGGTACTTAGATCAGGTCTGTGACCCTACCCTAGGTACATGACTCCATCATTAGCCCCCGAATGGATTGAGGCTTGAGTGATGAAGGAGTTGATGTTGTTTCCGATTAACCTTCGCATGCTAGTCGTGCGTTGCTTTGAACCAAAAAATCTCTTTGTTGATAGTGAGCAACTTTTCTTCAGTCGACTCGATCCATTCTTTTTCTTCGTCGAGTGATCTTTTGGACTTCGTTGATCTCCGAGCGACGGATTGCAGGAAATCCCGTGTCTGGCAGACTGATCTGCTATTCGCGGATTCCGCGGGATACGGAATTTGGGGGAGGCGCGAAGCGGAGCGGACCGCGGCGCTCGGATGGGACGGGGCATAAACGCCTCGATCCCCGCGCCGCTTTTTCCGCCACGTATCAAGCTCGCGCAACTGTTTCAGGATATGATTAGATCGACCGGGCCCACCTGTCATCCACTCGGAAGGGATCTTATAAATGCGCCCGGCGAGGGTTTTTTGAACAGTGCCTCAGCATTCTCTCTCTGCTCCCTTCGTCTCCGCCCAACGCCCTCGCTCTCGCCTCCGCACAACTTCTCCTCACGCGCCTCGCCTGCAGCCATGGTCAAGGAGAAGACGGCGGCGCTGGAACGCGCGAAGAAGGCGTCGGTGACGGAGAAGGCGAAGGGGAGATCCACCAGCCGCGGCGGGTCTTCATCTAGATCTCGCCTGCCGAAAGGCTGGGTCCAGGGAGATTGGATCCAGTCGACCATCACGGAGAAGGATCTCCTCGACATGGCCAACGAGGGCCTGATCCCTCATGGAGCTGCGAGGCTTCCGGGGAAAGAGTGGCAGCCCCAGCCGGAAGAGGGTGAGTGCGTGCTTCTGGCTACCCATGTCGACCGCGGGTTCTCTTTGCCGTCGAGCATTTTCTTTCGTGGTTTCTTGAACTTCTTTGGAGCGCAACTCCACCACTTCACCCCGAATTCTATCGCCTATCTTGCCGCGTTTGTGTCCATGTGTGAGAGTTTCCTGGGTTGTCGACCGCATTGGGGTTTGTTCAAGCACATATTCACGTGTCACTCTTAGACCGTGAAGAAGGCGAGCCCAGGCGACGACAAAACCCGAGTTGTCCAGATGTGTGGGGGTCTGGGGATCCAGATGAGGAACAAGAGCACCTTCCCAGCCATGACATTCCCCGAGTCAGTCAGAGGCTGGCAGTCGACCTGGTTCTACTGTCAGGATCAGTCGACGCCGGGGCAGTCGAGTGGACTCCCTCAGTTCACCATGAGCCGAGTGAACAAGCCCTCCTCTCTGAAGGTGATTTCGGAGGAGAAAGCTGACGTGAAGATGCTGATGGAGCATGTAGTTCAGTTGGTTAGGGAGGGAGTGACGGGTATGGATCTCCTGGAGGTTTTTCTTAGGCATCGTATCCAGCCTCTTCAGTTCCGGAGCCATTGCATGTGATTGTACTGCGGGACTGAGGATGTGACTCGGGTCAATCCAGAAGCAGTCGACGACGCCACTCTGGAAAGGTGGATGGCCGCTGTTACTGGGAACAAGGATAACCCTCATGGAGCCAGAAGGATTCCTCCACTCGACTGTCACAGTGATCCAAACAAGGTATGTCGTTGTATTCTCGTCGCATTTATTTCTGTTTTCTCTGCCGATCGGTCGACTGATCTTTGTCTTGATGTCTATCAGGCCCTCACTGAGCTGTACTCGATGCCCAATGGAGCACAGGCTCCGACCGAGGAGGGAGAGGCGAGCGGGGGCGAGAGCCAGGAGGAGGAGTGGGACTCGGACGCCGCTGAGGATGATGATGATGATGATGACGATGATGATGGTGACGATGAGGACGAGGAAGAGGAGGAGGAGGAGGAGGTCGCACCACCGCGCTCGGAAAGGCGGTCGAAACTTGTCCATGACCCTGCGACTGATCGCGGCGAGGGGATTGCGACTGTTACGCAGTCGACCAAGCGCCCTCGGACCACCTCTCCGGCGCCGACTGAAAAGGCATCGAAGCAGCCCAGGGCGGCCCCATCAAAGCCGACCAAGCACCTGCCGAAGATGAAGGTGTCCATCCCCACCATATCAGGGTAATCATGTTGCTTAAGTCTTCTTGTTTTGTGTGAACTTTATCTCTGGTTGACGCTGGAGTTAGTCGACTGACTCTTTGGAGTTGCAGTGTTGCTACTTCTGAGACCTCAGCCCGGGCTGCCGACCATGAGATGGAGGACGCAGCAACCTCAAAACCTGGTACTATACTCTTAACCCCGTTTCTAGTCGACTGACTCATGAGCTCTAATTCTGATTCTTTTCTGTAGCTCCATCCAATGTTGTTATCACTTTCCCTGATGATGATGAAGATGAGGAACCGCTGAAGCACAGAATGAGGAGGAAAGCGTCTGCCAGCAGGGTGCCCCAGGATGTGACGGTGCCTGAGACTCTGGTCGCGGAGGAGGAGAACACCACTCGACACACTGTGTCCTTCGCAGATCCGCTGACGAGTGCTCCGCAACCCTCCCTCTTCACGACGCACCACGTCCCAGAGGACCAAGCTGGCGCCGCGAAGGAGGCGATACGCCAGGCAGGTATCATGATGGAGCAGTTGAAGACCATCTGGGATGCGAGCCAGGCAGCTTACGACGCCAGTTCCGCCCTTCAAAGGAATGTTTAGGTCAGTCGACCACCACTTGTTCTGTTAGGATATGCTATCAAAAAACTTTTCTTTCCAGAATTTATAGTAGTCACCCAGTGGGTGTGTCGATTTAAACTCCGTGTTAGCGGGGGCACGCTGAGTGCACCCGCTGGGTGTAGTCCCCAAGGCTAAGGTCGACTGCTGGCAGTCGGCCTTAGGCTTTATAATTTCAGTCTCTCCGTCATTCGACTACGGCGAATGGATTTCGCAAACCGGTGGGGGCACGCTGAGTGCACCCACTGGGTGTAGTCCCCGAGACGGTGGTCGACTGCTGGCAGTCGGTTACAGTCTTAAAGAATACATCTTGTTTTTTTTGTTTTTTTTTGAGGTCGACTGGTCGACTCTGTCTTCAATAGGATTAGTGGGGGCACGCTGAGTGCACCCACTGGGTGTAGTCCCCAAGGCTAAGGTCGACTGCTGGCAGTCGGCCTTAGGCTTTATAATTTCAGTCTCTCCGTCATTCGACGATGGCGACTGGATTTTGCAAACCGGTCGACTGGTCGACTCTGTCTTCAATAGGATTAGTGGGGGCACGCTGAGTGCACCCACTGGGTGTAGTCCCCGAGACTACGGTCGAATGCTTGGATTCGGCTGTAGTCTTAGAAACGTGTGATTTTTCCTTTTCCACTCGGAAGTGAATTATCTTTGACATTTAGTCGATTGGTTCTTCGCAGAACTCCTGTGACCTTGCGGCTCGCTACACTGAACTGGAAAACAAGCACATTCAGCTCGAGCTGAATTTGAAGCTGGTTCAGGAGAATCTGACGAAGGCAAAGGAGGAGACCGAAGGTATGTTTGGTGAGGCCTTGACGACTGCTTTTTCCCTTCATTTGTTTCAAAATCTGATCTTGCTGTAACTTGCAGGTAAGGTGAGGGAGGCCCAAAGGAAAAAAGACCTTGAACTAGCTGAGAGGATCAAGCTTGCCGACGAGAAGTTAGCTTCAGTTACCAAGCTTGAACAAGAAAATACCAATCTGAAAGCTGCTCTTGAGAAGAAAAATGATCTGGAGGCCTTCCTGAGTGGTCTTGCCAAGAAGCTGTTTCTTATGCTTGAAGGTAAACCTTCAACAATCACTTTCAACTGTGGTTTTTTTTATTCGACCATTGCTTTGACTCGGTGATCGTCCTTGCAGAATTTTGTCAAAACTTTGAAGAAGAGACTAGCCGGCTGGAACCAAACCTTGACCCTGTCAATTCTCCGGTGAACGACGAAGTTGCCATGAATGTTTTCCGACTGGAGTCCCGTGTTGCAGCTGCCGTGGACTACCTTGCAAGGCTGAAGGTCGCCACATCTCGCATCGACTCAACGCTCTGGCCCGGGGAGACACTCCAGAACGACCTCGAGTCGCTGATGGCTCGTTTGAACGCTGTCCCTGGTCGAGTGCAGGAGTGGAAAAAGTCCTCGGCTCGGTGTGGTGCAGATGTTGCTCTGTGTCTGGCCCGAGTCCACTGCAAAGATGCGCGAGAAGACAAGCTGGCTGCCCTCCGAGTGGCCAACACCAAGAAACACGACTTCAGGTCCTTTATGGAAACTTTCCTTGCTGCTGCCACTCGGATCGCAGATGGAATTGATCTTGATGAGTTTGTTGCACCTTCCAGCCCTCCACAGGAGGGGTAAAAAACTTCTTCTAAGCTCAACGCTTTAAATTTGCCTCGGTATGCCGAGTGGAGTTGTAACTGATAAACCTTAACAGGCTTAGTGCCTGAGCACTTTCGGTTCCTTTAGGTATCGATCTGAACTTGAATTTGGTGTTTGAATATGATTGCTTTTGGCTCGAAATGTCTTTTGCAGGCTCAAAGCAAGACGCTCACTGCAGTCGACTTATTCCTTAATCCACTTAGGCGAGCGCTGGGCTGCAGCTAAGCCTCCTGAGTGAGACGTTTGCTCTTCACTCGGTAGGATTTCTATATCTTAGGCGAGCGCTGGGCTGCAGCTAAGCCCCCGAGTGAGAGGTTTGCTCTTCACTCGGTAGGATTTCTATATCTTAGGCGAGCGCTGGGCTGCAGCTAAGCCCCCGAGTGAGAGGTTTGCTCTTCACTCGGTAGGATTTCTATATCTTAGGCGAGCGCTGGGCTG